>NC_140179.1:14634160-14646660 GCF_963971535.1 Notolepis coatsorum | reverse complement strand
CTTTTTTTTTTTTTTTTTTTGCCAGGTGACCGATTTTTTAAGCCAAATATCACTTCAATCCTATTAAGTTAGTTCAAGTTAGTTATTCATTTATATGTGCTATTTATGAGAGGGCTAACTTGTTGCAAAATAATAATGATAATAATAATAGCCTCATTAAAATACTATTGTTGCTTCGGTTGTTTTCAGCGTTTTATGTGCATAATCTGTTATTTAGTTTGAAATGTTCGTTGAAATAAGTAGATTTTTCGTTTTTGTTTATTTATTAAGTTAATATAAAACCATATAGTCACATTTTAGAATACAATAGAATAGAATTTTAGAATACAACTAGAAACACTGTCCGGGCCTGCTTCTAAGTTCAGTGGCCTGACAAAAAAAATTTAAATAAAAAAATTAAAAATTAAAAAATTAAATTTTTTTTTATTTTATTTTTTAAATCATCTCGCGGCCCACCCGTGGCTGCTCGCGGCCCACCTTTGGGTCGCGACCCCGACTTTGGGAACCACTGCTCTAGAGCAGGGGTCAGCAACCTTTTTGACATGGAGTGCCTGTTTGAAATATAGTTGTAACTATTGTGCCTCAACAATATTCCATGCATCGTACATTTTTTTTCTCATAATCTGGTCTTTTTAATGATAATTTTTACATTATTACATCATTATTGTTATTGTTATTATTAACAATATTATTATGATGGTTGTATCAACCCTAAATCTCAGTTGGGGGGGGGGTGCAATGCAGACAAACAGCTGCATACAGTGCGACCATTTCACTCACATTTGCCCATAAATTTTTGGACACATCACACACCATCGGTGTGTGTACTGTACGTGTGCTGTCATAGCTCCATCTACAGGCCTAATGGAGAACACCAGGAGAACACCAGGATGTGAATGGAGGGTGAATGTGAGGTATATCGTGTAAATAAGTTTTGATTGATCGCACTGTAAAAAAATAAATAATAATAAGTTACCAGAACTTGTCATAGATGAACAGCCAAAAAGGTCGACAAGACATAGAGAACCTCCAAAAGTCCTGACTTATCCCCGACTAGGAAACCCACTAGTAACGATAATCCAGTCACTATTCCAGAGTCTAAGCTCAGTAATCACAGACTTGTTAGATGACTCCGACTCCCAAGAACCCCATAGGATTGTGATAATGTAGTCCTGGGATAATATGCACAGGGACGTGCATTAGGATAGAAGGGGAGGATGTAACCCAGGGTTCAGATTCATAACTATTTAGTCATAGGGACATAAATAGTTAATGCCATTGAATAAGAACATAAATAGTTAATGCTATTATGTAAGAACATTTGTGATGTCACAGTATGATGTCATAATAGAACATTCTAGAACATAGAACCTTCTAGAACGTTTGTGGTGATGTCATAATAAACCTTCCTGGAACATAGAACATTCTGGAATGTTTGTGGTGATGTCATAATAGAACTTTCTAGAACGTAAAACATTCTAGAACCACCGTATGATGTCATGATAGAAGGTTCTGGAACCTTCGTGATGTCATCGTATGATGATGTCATAACCGAACATTCTGGAACATTTTGGGTCTCTATATAAGCGGGCGGTTCCTCAGTTTCTCTCTCTTCCTCTGCATCTTGAAGCAGCACTGAACAGACTTAATGGACTAAACAACATAGACTGAAACTTGCAATTCTCAACCAGCACCCCGTTCCACCCTGGGAGCAGTTCCAGACCACCCATCACCACGTGTGCCCACGCGGGACGAGGCGGTGTGCCGGATCGATACCAGATGGCGAGCCAACCCCGGAACCTCTGATATAGCTCAAGGCTAATGCCAGCCTGATGTGAATACGCCTGTTGCTCAACTCCTGTTACACCAACAGTCCGGTAGGATTGAACTAATTGAACGAGAATACCAGGACTTCCAGGCTTCGACCCCGTTCACCTTGTGTTATTTTGATATTGTATTTTGTATTTGATTTGATTTAATTTGATATATGGGTACTGATATTCTCCTATAAGAAGGGAGAATTAAGGCGGTTAGGTGGTGTAGTGGACAAGGCACTCGCCACCAATGTGGAGACGCTGGGTTTGCGTGTTCGAATCCAGCTCTCCACATTGTTTTCAGTTTAGCTTGTCGTTCATACTAATACACATTGGCCATATTACGGGGAGGGAAACTGAAAGGTGGGGATCGGGCGTTGTGGACAGCGACTCCTACAGGTTGGTTGGTGCACCTGCGCAGTAGAATCAGGAAGTGTCAGGGGGCAGCGTGAGCCTCCCACGCGTTACTCCTCGCCACTGATAGATCGAGCTGCGCAGGTGAAAAGATGAGACTGCTGTTACCTCAAGTACCGGAGGGGACTTGTGCTATGTATGACTTAGTCCACATTGCAGCCGGCTTGTGGGAGGCAAGAAACAGCGTCCGTGACAGGGGAGGGTTGAATTGGATGATACGAAATTGGGATGGGAGAAAAATATAGAAAATGGGAGAAAAAGTGGATCAAAAAAAAAGAAGGGAGAATTAAAGGGTAAATTCACCCAGTAAGATACTTGAATCCCATTGATGACATATTGATTATAGCTGAATCACTGATGGTTCTCCTGTAAAGAAAGATGTTTTAAAGGGTAAATTCACCTAATAAGGTATTTGCATTCCCTGCACACTTAAAGGTTTAAATTAATATGAGGCTTCTAATTGAATCCTGCATTTCTCAACCAAGGTGCCTTGCCTACCGTTTTGCTGTGGAAAGCTGTGGAACCTCTGGATCCGTATGCAGCAGGTAAAGGAGCAGATAGCAGAGCCATCCAGGAAGCAGGCCTGCCACCCCACGGCCCCAAGTATGTACAGCGTGACCTCTGCAGCATCGGCCAAGAGTCCGCCGTGGAAGACCTGCTTTCCCGCCTGGCACCTGCTGATGAACACCTCACAGGGCTCTTCCTCCAAACACAGTCCGATCTCTAACCAGGCTCCAGCAGCCCAGCAGACACTGAAGCACTATGGGATGACCTCTCCCATCACCATGGCTTCACCCAAGGAGGGTGACCTGGTTCTCACCAAGAAACTGACTGAGACACTGTTTGAGGAAGAGCTGGAGCTGCATCGCGGAATACTGGTGTTGGGTAAACTAAACACACTGGTTCAAGAGTGGATCAGAGACGTCGGTGAAGTAAAGAACCTACCTATATCACTGATAGAAACTGTTGGTGGCAAGCTCTTCACGTTTGGCTCTTATCGCTTAGGAGTACATACAAAGGGCGCCGATATTGATGCCCTCTGTGTGGCACCTCGACATGTGGAGAGAACGGACTTCTTCACCTCCTTCTATGAGAAGCTGAAGGACCAAGAGGAGGTCAAAGACCTCAGAGCTGTGGAAGGAGCGTTTGTCCCTGTCATCAAATTATCCTTTGATGGAATTGAGATTGACATCCTGTTTGCCCGGTTAGCTTTGCAAACCATTCCGGAGAATTTGGATCTCCGAGACAACGGGCTGCTGAAAAACCTGGACATCCGCTGCATAAGGAGTCTGAATGGCTGCAGAGTTACGGATGAGATTCTCCACCTTGTGCCCAACATCGAGAACTTTAGGCTCACTCTGAGGACCATCAAGCTATGGGCTAAGCGCCACAACATCTACTCCAACATCCTGGGCTTCCTGGGCGGTGTGTCATGGGCCATGCTGGTGGCCAGGACCTGCCAGCTCTACCCTAACGCTAGTGCCTCCACCCTGGTTCACAAGTTCTTTCTGGTGTTCTCAAAGTGGAAGTGGCCCAATCCTGTCCAGCTGAAGCGGCCAGAAGACTGCAATCTCAACCTTCCTGTCTGGGACAGGGTGAACCCAAGTGACCGTTGCCACTTGATGCCCATCATCACCCCAGCATACCCCCAGCAGAACTCCACCTACAACGTTTCTGCCTCCACCCGGGCTGTCATGGTGGATGAGCTCAAACAGGGCCTCTCCATCACCGATGAAATATTGCTGAATAAAGCAGACTGGTCCAAACTATTTGAAGCACCAAACTTCTCTCAGAAATACAAGCATTATATTGTGTTGCTAGCAAGCGTGCCGACAGAGAAGCAGCACCTCGAGTGGGTGGGCTTGGTGGAGTCCAAGATCAGGATCCTGGTGGGTAACCTGGAGAAGAATGAGTACATTACGTTGGCCCACGTCAACCCTCAGTCCTTCCCTGGACCCAGAGAGGGCAATGACAAAGAGGAGTACAGCACAAGGTGGGTGATTGGGATCGTCTTCAAGAAGATGGAGGGATCGGAGAACCTGAACGTCGACCTGAACTCTGACATCCAGTCCTTCGCAGACACTGTCTACAGGCAGGCAATAAGCAGCAAGATGTTTGAGCAGGAGATGAAGATCTCGGCCATGCATGTGAAGAGAAGACAGCTCCACCAGTTGCTACCTAACCTGAAACGCAGGAAGCATTCGACAGATGGGCTTCGTCAGATGAATGACGGCAGTCTGGACCAATCCATTGACAGCGACAACAGCATGTCTGTTCCCTCCCCGACAGCCGTGACCTCGTCCACCCCGACTAAGGGTTCTACACTGGGCCCAGTTCCCAGCCCCATTGGGACTAGTTCTGGACCTTCCACGGTCCATCCAGAGGCCACAGGAGAAGCTGAAGGAGCCAAGCCCACCCTTACCCGCCAGCGCTCTGCCCCGGTCCCACCCAGCCAGACCCCTCCTCCCAGCATGGGTCCGCCACCCGCCAAGAGGCCAGGATCCCCCCGGCCAGACGCACCAGTCAAGAAACTGAAAGCTGACGAGGAGGCAGCCGCAGAGACGAAGACCACAGGAGTCAGCGAGGGGTCCTCCCCGGCCCCCCCACCTCCTGCTGCGTCACTGGAGGAGACCACAGCTGAGAAACTCAACAAGGATCCAGTCACTGAGCCACAAGAAGAAGATGAGAGCATGGAGGTGACTGAAGAGATGTTGTCCTCTCAAGATGAACTGAATAATGGGGCACACATTGAGAGACTGGCCACAGCTGACCTGTCTGACATCCCTCTGCTCCCCACCAACCCCATCCCTGTGGTGAAGAACTCCATCAAGCTTCGCCTCAGCAGGTAGAAGCAGCACGTCCAGACCCCCCCCTCCTCCCCCTCCCCTCCTCTTGCCATGTCTCTTGCCCATTCTAGGACGGACGTCCCCATCTGTGTATGTCCAAAACCCACGGACAGCCAGATGTACTGTAGACAGACAGACACAGTCAGACAAACAGAGGGACAAACACAGGGACGGGGTGGGTTCTTTCCTTGTCCCAGGGACGATTGGTTAACGTGTGGAACCGGCCGTCGCCACTAGAGGGCGGTGAAGCCCTTCCCGCTGGTCTCTTCTACATACCTCCAATACCACCTACAGGAGAGGAGGCGTAGCTGCCACCGACCTTGATCAGCAACTTCTAAGACAATTCATCAGAGGCTGCTGGGACAACACCATGATAACCGAGCTGCAGCTAGAACATAGAAAGAGAAACCCACCTACCTTTGCAGAGTTCCTCCTGTTACTCCGCACAGCAGAAGACAAGCGCTCTTCCAAAGAATGCCGCATGAGACAGTACCTCAACGTTTCAAAACCAAGGGTATCAAGTAACTACCAGGGCATCTGGAACCAATGCTAAGAGGAATGCGCTTCACAGCCGATTCCGGACACCAGCTCCGAAGTCCAAAGTTTAAAGGCTCTAGTTGCAGACCTACAGACACAGCTCACAAGAATTATGGACAACAAGAACAGACAAGCAAGGCCAGCTCCCAAGCAAGAAGCCCCGGCATCAGTTAAACCGAAGCCGACGACTGACAGAGGTACTCCCAAGTCCCAAAAGTCAGAGACTCCAAACCCAAAGAACTACACAGCAATAGACCCAGACCCTGGTATTGCTTCAGATGTGGAGAAGATGGACACATAAGACCCCGCTGCGAGAGCGAACCGAACCCCTCTCTGGTGGTCTCGAAAAAGAAATTACTAGAAGAAAAACAGCATGCCTGGGACGCTGAAAATAGAGCCTCCAAACCTGATTTAAACTAAAGACAGTTGCTGCGGAGGGACAGGCAGGAACTGGGATACAAGAGAGATGTCCCAGACGGACGTGGCGAGCCTCCACTATGTGCTCGGCCTCTCATGCCAAAGCAGCAGCCCTACCAAAAGGACTGGTTGGAGCTAAATGCACTGCACAAGTAACCATAGAAGGTACAGAGTGCAGCTGCTTACTCGATACAGGCTCCCAAGTGACAACGATCCCGAATTCCTTCTATCAAAAGAACATGTCTCACCTACCCATCCAGGAGCCAACGGTCAGGAAATTCCCTACCTCGGCTACGTCGAAACTACAATCAAGTTTCCCAAGAGCATGTTCGGAGTAGACATCGAAGCGCCCACCCTAGCGCTGATTGTGCCTGATATGCGCTCCTCTCTGTCATCAGCGCTGATAGGCACAAACGCCCTAGATATCCTGTACAAGCAGTGCGCCGATACCACATCTCAGAACTACCAATCCCTGCCATACGGCTACAAGGTAAGCTAGCTAACGTTACTAAACGATATATCGATTGATTGAAAACTTTAACAGATTGCAGAATGGGTACAATACAGACCAGAGAAAGACTTTCATCTTGTTTACATCAGGGTCCCCCATTTTAAATTCATTGATTGATTGAAAAGTGTATTAACAGATTGCAGAATGGGTACAGTACAGTACAGCTCAATACATACAATTGTTAAGGGGATGCAGACCAGAGAAAGATTTTCGTCTTGTTTACATCAGGGTCCCCAGACATTTATGACATACACAACATACAGATATACTGTACACTACTGTTACATCCAGACATTTATGACATACAGGATATACAGACAACTCTGTCTATATATATAGACAGTTTCTAAAAGAGAATATATACATTTGTTCTGTGTGTGTTCTGTCCTACTTCCATAGTAAATCTTCCATGTTCTGTGTGTGTTCTGTCCCACTTCCGTAGTAAATCTTCCATGTTCTGTGTGTGTTCTGTCTCATTTCAGGAGTAAATCTTCCATGTTCTGTGTGTGTTCTGTCCCATTTCAGGAGTAAATCTTCCATGTTCTGTGTGTGTTCTGTCCTACTTCCATAGTAAATCTTCCATGTTCTGTGTGTGTTCTGTCCCACTTCCGTAGTAAATCTCCCATGTTCTGTGTGTGTTCTGTCCCACTTCAGGAGCAAGTCCTTCATGTTCTGCGGCCTGTATGCCGCCATAATATTCGGCGGGCAGTACTTCATGAGGGAGAGGCCCAAGCTGAACCTGCGGAGGCCGATGGTGCTGTGGTCGCTCAGCTTGGCCATCTTCAGGTGAGCCACACGCCGGGACCAAAGGATGCAGTGGTGCAAGACTAATGCTGCATTCCATTCGAACTCGGAGGTCGGAAATAACAACTTCCTACTAGGAAAACTCAAATAAAACATCAATCGCAAACTTGGGTATGATTTCTCCCCCACTGGTGGAGTGTTGAATCAAATGCAAACGTGGACTAATTTCATCTGAGCATGAGTCATAACCCCAAACCTTCACAGGATATGATGCAATATGGCGGCTGTAACATCTCCTCCATTTACCCTCCTTGCTGCCGTGGAGGAGGTTGTACACTTATCTTGTTCTTAAAGAAGAATGACACCAATTTTAAGTCATTCCTGTGCGCTAGGGTAGTTCAGTCACTAAGTCAGTATTTGTGACCATTCACCCACTCTCCTGAAGCTAGAAAGAGATGCCACAAGGTTGTGATTAGGGTTGGGTACCATTGAACTTGGAACACATGAGATCTAATGTGATTAAGATCCATTAACACAACAGACATTGAACTTGAAAACAAGAGATCTAATGTACATTAAACTTGAAAACAAGAGATCTAATGTACATTGAACTTGAAAACAAGAGATCTAATGTACATTAAACTTGAAAACAGTCTGTCTCGTCTCTCCCTCCATCCCAACAGGGGGGTAGAGTGACTATACTGTGTATAGGCCTATGTACAGTAGGTGTGACATTGGAATGCGGCGCAACCCCCCCACACACACAAACACACACCATTGAAATGCTAATTGTTGGCGCAGCAGGCACACAGGTTGGTTGTCCTCAAAGATGGTCACTGGTGCATAATAATTTCCACTGTCCATTCCTTTTAATAACTCCACTCTATTTTTTGTATCACAAACAGTACTGTATTTGCAAATCTGGTATGTCATAAATGTATGAATGTAGCAGTACTGTCTATCTGTATGTCGTGTATGTCATATATGTTGGGGGACCCTGATGTAAACAAGATGAAAGTCTTTCTCTGGTCTGCATCCCCTTAACAATTGTATGTATTGAGCTGTACTGTACTGTACCCATGCTGCAATCCGTTAAATAAAGTTTTCATTCATTCATTCATTCATCAGCTGGGTAAAAATGAGATATCTTACTTACATAAAAACCATTAAAATGGTTGGCAATATCACATGGTTTGGTTAGGACAATTCCATATGACTCAACAAAAGGTGTACAGACATTGGATTTTCTACCCATAATTTGATTTTACATTTAGCTGACGCTTTTATCCAAAGCGACTTACAAGTTCTGTACGACAGGTCATCAGGAAGGATACAACTCTATCAGCTGAGTAACAATATTCATCAAAGTGTTGCGTGTTACAGTGTAGGTTAGTTTATTATGACAAGTGCATGACAGTAAGGTTAGTTAGGTGTGATTTAAAACATTCCATAGATTTTTACCATAATTTCTCACATCATAGAACCATTGTTTAAAATATTCCCTTTTTTTCATGCCTCTGACTGCAGAGTGAAATGATAATGATGATGAGGATGGCGCATGGTTTTCTCCTCAACCCTTTCTACTACATTATAACTGTTGTTCTGATTCTGGTTACTGTATGTGTACTGTACTTCAATATGTTTGAAAAATAAAATGATAAAAAAATAACCAGCTTTTTTGGAGTCTGTGTTTTAGAGACAATGATACAGTATGTCTACAGTATGTAGACATATGATGAATTGAAAATGGGGGACCTTGATGTAAACAAGACGAAAGTCTTTCTTTGGTCTGCATCCCCTTAACAATTGTATGTATTGAGCTGTACTGTACACGCACACACACACACACAAACACCTCTGTCATTCATGGGAGCATGTTCCAGTGTGAGGAAGTGTGCTCTTCTGTCCAGCACAGCGTTTGGATGCGCATGCTTCTGTAAACCTTGTGTGAGACATGGTTTTGGATCCATCAACTTTCACGAGAATTGTTAACAAATGTAATGTAATAAAAATTATGCCTTTTGGATCGACTGACATCGCTGCCATTTGAGAGAGTTCACACTCTAAACCTGTTCAGATGAAGACCGTGCTACTCACACTTGGACCATAGCAGTCATCAAAAAGGATCATGGATCATTTTAAGACAAATAAATTGATACTAATAATTGATTACTTTGAACCTTGCACCTTATTAAACCTTGTCTAAAGATGATCCATGTGCTGCAGCACCTTCCTCTAGATTAGATCAGATTAGATTAGATTAAAATGTATTGTCATTATACAGCACAAGTACAACCAAAAGAGGTTTGGCATCCAACCAGAGTGCAAATGTAGCAGTAAAGTGCAACAGTAATATACAATGTACAGGTGATTCAACTGTAAATATACAAATTAGTACTACTGAGTGTAGTGCTAATCAGATGGCACAGTCTCTTACATTTCAAATGCATGGGGAGGAAGAATTTATACCCGACATTTCATTAATAAAACCTTCTACATTAAAACTCTTATATGACCGTGAGACAATCATTTTTGCTTTGGCTTTTGGGACCTTCGTCATTCTGGAGACTGCTATGATGTTGTGGTCACTGAAACCTACAGGAACAGAGACTGCCTTTGAGCATTGGCCTGGCACGTTTGTATAAATATGATCAATATATGTAGATGAAATGCCAAATGCAAAACCTGTTTCTATCTTTTCTAAAAAATATTAAAACCTATAGTTACAGCAGAATCAGAGAAGGAATCATCAAGGTGCGTTTCAGAGATGGCAAGGATATTAATCCAGTTAGCTTTGACCATACATTCAATTTCATAGCACTTATTTCTCAGGCTACACACATTGATATGAGCTATAACCAAACCCTTATGCAAGCCTAGCTTAATACAGGAAGTGTCAGTAGGCCTACCGACCATTTAGAACTCTTATTTCATTTTATAAATAATAAATAATTAGAAACACAGGGATTCAAACCCGGGCCGCCCCGCGCCGGCACCCCCGTATAGTCATCCGTACACTACCATCCACTCCCTGTTTACACCCCTAGACTACCATCTGTCATCTATTCCTAGACTACCAACTATAATTCAAAACCATGTATTATTTTGGCCACATAGTGGCGCTGTCGCGAGTTTGTGGATGCTGCGCCGCTGTATCCACTTTTAGGAGAAGAAGAAGAAGAAGAGAAGAAGACCTTGTTTTGCAGCTGGAGTAGCGTTTATTTTTCAAATGTAAACTAGTCAATAATATCTTAAACAATGTCACAACAGCAGTCATAGTGTATATTTTCAACAATACGTTTGTTTACCAATAGGTTAAACTGTTTTTGGGTTTGTGTTGGCACTCTTTCAACATTTGGATTTACTCATGAGTTGTGTTTTGAAACGCGAACGTGGAAGCATGAACCTGTTGCCTTTCGAATAGCAGCAAACTAACGTTTGAAGGTGAGTTTAAACTACTAAATAAGATCCTAAACACTGTCACAACAGCAGTCATAGTGTATATTTTCAACAATACGTTTGTTTACCAATAGGTTATTGGGTTTGTGTTGCCGCTGTTTAAAGAGACTCCAATTGAATTGATTTACCGAGTGACTGAGTTTGTTTTCTTTTTCAAATGTAAACTACAGTATAAGATCCCAAACAATGTCACAACAGCAGTCATAGTGTATATTTTCAACAATACGTTTGTTTACCAATAGGTTAAACTGTTTTTGGGTTTGTGTTGGCAGTTTCAACAGTTGGATGTACTCAGTGAAGCTGACTGAGTCGTGTTTTGTTTCTGCTACAGCAGATCTATCATATAATAACCACTTAATGTCCACCCTCTCATTATAAGATGGTATCATTCCTTTTGAACTAACCGTACACAGCGGGTCAGTGTTAACGGCACTCTTTCAGAATCTAGAACCCTGAGCACTGGAGCTCCCCAGGGTATAGTAAGTTCACCTGTGCTTTTTACTTTATATACAAACGAGCAGTGATGGGATGAACGGCGTTATAAAGAACGGCGTTACTAACGACGTTCGTTTTTTCAGTAACAAGTAATCTAACGGATTACTCATCCAATCTTAATAACGCCGTTACCGTTACTGGCAAAAAATGCAGCGCGTTACTGTCTATGATTGAAGCTTTTTTTTTTCATCAAAAAGATCTCTGCGACGAGAGGCATTCTATAAAGCTGGGAACGAGGTTAGTCCTTCTCAGCCAACCTCAGCGCGCGATTGGCTGAGGTTGAGTACAATGCCATGGTAAGCCAATCAAAGGTAGAGGTGGGCGGGTTCATCCAGAGTCTGAAACACAGGGCGACAACACAAGCCACTCAACGTGAGACCGCGGTCCGTGTACGTTTGATAGTTGTTTTTGTGGCCAAATAATCCAAAACGAATCCAACGAACAACACACGCGAGCATTCAATGACAGACCGCGGGTCCATGAGCGTCTTTGTTCACTCTTGTGTTAGTTGTGTGTTGCACTGCAGTAGTGGAGGCTCACCTCTGCTGACATAGTGCTGCACTTCCTGGTTTAATAGCACAGTCTTCAGGTGCTCAGAGTCAGAGATATATATATCTGTATGTCATGCATGTCTTAAATGTCATGATTAGATTTGTTTAGATGATTAGATTAGATTCTTATATCTGTATGTTGTGTATGTCATAAATGTCATGAATTGAAAATGGGGGACCCTGATGTAAACAAGACGAAAGTCTTTCTCTGGTCTGCCAACCCTTAACAATTGTGTGTATTGAGCTGTAGTGTACTGTACTGTACCCATTCTGCAATCTGTTAATTAAAATGTTCAATCAATCAGTATATATTTGTTATTTATTTTTGGTATAGTGCTTAACAAGCATAATTTAATGTTGCCCAGTTGTGGCCTGTCGAGGGCAATTCATGATAGCAAAAGTTCCAAAACATCTATTGTATTTGTATGATCCACTATATAAACATAGTAATTATAATAATATCTACATACATGGCATTTGATTGGAGGCTAGTCTCACTTTGTCCCACAGCAACATTAAAATTGTTTAGATTTGTGTGTATGTTGTTTATAAAAAAAATTACTTGAAAGTAACGCAATAGTTACTTTCTGAAGTAACTAGTTACTTTTATAATTTGTAACTGAGTAAGTAATTTAGTAACTTTTTGGAAGAAGTAACTAATAACTGTAACTAGTTACTTTTTAAAAGTAACTTGCCCAACACTGGTCGTTAT
>NC_140179.1:14611035-14631035 GCF_963971535.1 Notolepis coatsorum | reverse complement strand
ACGCTACACTACACTACACTACACTACACTATACTACGCTACGCTACACTACGCTACACTACACTACACTACACTCTCTACTCTACACTACGCTACACTACACTACACTACACTCTCTCTACACTGCACTACACTACACTACTCTACACTACTCTACACTACACTACACTACGCTACACTACACTACACTACACTCTCTCTACACTACACTACACTACACTACTCTACACTACTCTACACTACACTACACTACGCTACACTACACTACACTACACTACACTACACTACGCTACACTACACTACACTACGCTACACTACACTACGCTACACTACACTACACTACACTACACTCTCTACACTACACTACACTATACTACGCTACGCTACACTACGCTACACTACACTACACTACACTACACTACACTACACTACACTACACTCTCTACTCTACACTACGCTACACTACACTACACTACACTACACTACACTACACTACACTACGCTACACTACGCTACACTACACTACACTACGCTACACTACACTACACTACACTACACTATGCTACACTACACTACACTACACTACACTACGCTAAACTACACTACACTACACTACGCTACACTACACTACACTACACTACACTACACTACACTACACTACACTCTCTCTACACTACTCTACACTACACTACACTACACTACACTACACTACACTACACTACACTCTCTACACTACTCTACACTACACTACACTACACTACACTACACTACACTCTCTCTACACTACTCTACACTACACTACACTACACTACACTACACTACGCTACACTACACTACACTACACTACACTACACTACGCTACACTACACTACACTACACTACACTACACTACACTACACTCTCTCTACACTACACTACACTACACTACACTACACTACACTCTCTACACTACACTACACTACACTCTCTCTACATTACACTACACTACACTACACTCTCTCTACACTACACTACACTACACTACACTACACTACACTACACTACACTCTCTCTACACTACACTACACTACACTACACTACACTCTCTACACTACACTACACTACACTCTCTCTACATTACACTACACTACACTACACTCTCTCTACACTACACTACACTACACTACACTACACTACACTACACTCTCTCTACACTACACTACACTACACTACACTACACTCTCTACTCTACACTACACTACACTACACTACTCTACACTACACTACACTACACTACACTACACTATACTACGCTACGCTACACTACGCTACACTACACTACACTACACTACGCTACACTACACTACACTACACTACGCTACACTACACTACACTACACTACACTACACTACACTACACTACACTACACTCTCTCTACACTACTCTACACTACACTACACTACACTACACTCTCTACACTACTCTACACTACACTACACTACACTACACTACACTACACTACACTCTCTCTACACTACTCTACACTACACTACACTACACTACACTACACTACACTACGCTACACTACACTACACTACACTACACTACGCTACACTACACTACACTACACTACACTACACTACACTCTCTCTACACTACACTACACTACACTACACTACACTACACTCTCTACACTACACTACACTACACTCTCTCTACATTACACTACACTACACTACACTCTCTCTACACTACACTACACTACACTACACTACACTACACTACACTCTCTCTACACTACACTACACTACACTACACTACACTCTCTACACTACACTACACTACACTCTCTCTACACTACACTACACTACTCTACACTACACTACACTCTCTCTACACTACACTACACTACTCTACACTACACTACACTCTCTCTACACTACACTACACTACTCTACACTACACTACACTCTCTCTACACTACACTACACTACACTACACTACACTACTCTACACTACACTACACTACACTACACTCTCTCTACACTACACTACACTACTCTACACTACACTACACTCTCTCTACACTACACTACACTACACTACACTACACTACACTCTCTCTACACTATACTACACTACACTACACTACACTACACTACACTACTCTACACTACACTACACTACACTACACTCTCTCTACACTACACTACTCTACACTACGCTACACTACACTACACTACACTACACTACTACACTACACTACACTACACTACACTCTCTCTACACTACACTCTCTACACTACGCTACACTACACTACACTACACTACACTACACTCTCTCTACACTACGCTACACTACACTACACTCTCTCTACACTACATTACACTACACTACACTACACTACACTACACTACATTACACTACACTACACTACACTACACTCTCTCTACACTACGCTACACTACACTACACTCTCTCTACACTACACTACACTACATTACACTACACTACACTACACTCTCTCTACACTACGCTACACTACACTACACTCTCTCTACACTACACTACACTACACTACACTACACTACACTACACTACACTACACTACACTACTCTACACTACACTACACTACACTACACTACACTACTCTACACTACACTACACTACACTACACTACACTACACTACTCTACACTACTCTACACTACTCTACACTACACTACACTACACTACACTACACTACATTACACTCTCTCTACACTACATTACACTACACTACACTACACTACACTACTCTACACTACGCTACACTACACTACTCTACACTACACTACACTACACTACACTACACTACACTACACTCTCTACACTACACTACACTACACTACACTACACTACACTACACTACACTACTCTACACTACGCTACACTACACTACTCTACACTACACTACACTACACTACACTACACTACACTACACTACACTACACTCTCTCTACACTGCACTACACTACACTACGCTACACTACACTACACTACACTATGCTACACTACGCTACACTACACTACACACTACACTACACTACACTACACTACACTACACTCTCTCTACATTACGCTACGCTACATTACACTCTCTCTACACTACTCTACACTACACTACACTACACTACACTACACTACACTCTCTCTACACTACACTACACTACACTACACTCTCTCTACACTACTCTACACTACTCTACACTACACTACACTACACTACACTACACTACTCTACACTACGCTACACTACACTACACTACACTACACTACACTACTCTACACTACACTACACTACTCTACTCTACACTACACTACACTACACTACACTACTCTACACTACACTACACTATGCTACACTACTCTACACTACACTACACTACACTACACTACACTACACTACTCTACACTACACTACACTACGCTACACTACACTACACTACACTACACTACACTACACTACACTACACTACACTACACTACTCTACACTACACTACTCTACTACACTACACTACACTACACTACACTACACTACACTACTCTACACTACACTACACTACTCTACACTACGCTACACTACACTACACTACACTACACTACACTACACTACGCTACACTACACTACACTACACTATGCTACACTACGCTACACTACACTACACACTACACTACACTACACTACACTACACTACACTACACTCTCTCTACATTACGCTACGCTACATTACACTCTCTCTACACTACTCTACACTACACTACACTACACTACACTACACTACACTCTCTCTACACTACACTACACTACACTACACTCTCTCTACACTACTCTACACTACTCTACACTACACTACACTACACTACACTACTCTACACTACGCTACACTACACTACACTACACTACACTACACTACACTACTCTACACTACACTACACTACTCTACTCTACACTACACTACACTACACTACTCTACACTACACTACACTATGCTACACTACTCTACACTACACTACACTACACTACACTACACTACTCTACACTACACTACACTACGCTACACTACACTACACTACACTACACTACACTACACTACTCTACTACACTACACTACACTACACTACACTACACTACACTACACTACACTACTCTACACTACACTACTCTACACTACGCTACACTACACTACACTACACTACACTACACTACACTACACTACACTACACTACTCTACTACACTACACTACACTACACTACTCTACACTACACTACACTACATCTTTTGCCACCTGCAATGGACGAATCGTGATTCCACACAATACATTTAAGAAATAGGCTATAGTCACCTTTTTTTTATTATACTGTAGACAAAAGGTGCTACAATATATGAATAAAGCTGACTTGACTTGACATGATACTGTAACCGTGAGATTTGAACTTGTGACTTCGTGCTCCCAGGCAGCCAGTTGACCTAAATGGTCCGACCCGTTAGCAGGTTCTGGTTGAGCTAAAGGGTCCAACCCGTTAGCAGGTGCTGGTTGAGCTAAAGGGTCCAACCCGTTAGCAGGTGCTGGTTGAGCTAAAGGGTCCGACCCGTTAGCAGGTGCTGGTTGAGCTAAAGGGTCCGACCCGTTAGCAGGTTCTGGTTGAGCTAAAGGGTCCGACCCGTTAGCAGGTGCTGGTTGAGCTAAAGGGTCCGACTCGTTAGCAGGTGCTGGTTGAGCTAAAGGGTCCGACCCGTTAGCAGGTTCTGGTTGAGCTAAAGGGTCCGACCCGTTAGCAGGTGCTCGTTGAGCTAAAGGGTCCGACCCGTTAGCAGGTTCTGGTTGAGCTAAAGGGTCCGACCCGTTAGCAGGTGCTGGTTGAGCTAAAGGGTCCGACTCGTTAGCAGGTGCTGGTTGAGCTAAAGGGTCCGACTCGTTAGCAGGTGCTGGTTGAGCTAAAGGGTCCGACTCGTTAGCAGGTGCTGGTTGAGCTAAAGGGTCCGACTCGTTAGCAGGTGCTGGTTGAGCTAAAGGGTCCCCTGGGTCCAAACCTCTCCACCTCTGTCAGGAACCTCGGGGTCATCTTCGACAGCAATTTTAAACTCGTCTCCTTCACTATAATCAAAATGAAATCAGATATAGGCCATTTATCAACAATGCGTAGAAAGTGTTCTATTTTCGTTCTTAAGCACAGAATTTAGAATGTGTGTACGCACAGAAAAATCGGGATTTATCAAACGTGCGTACACAGGTTCTACGCACACTCCGTGTTGATAAATACCATTTCTTCTACGCTCCTCGCTCGTGCATGATTTTAAGTATTTGCATATAGAACAGCCCGTAATTAACCATATACGGTCATGAAACACCCCCATGCAATGTGGAAAAGTAGACTAAGCCGAGCGAAGCGTGTTATGGGAGAAATACGCGACAGGCTGACAGAGACGTGTACACGTACGGTGATGCCGGATATGATATCTGCTGCCTGGGCAGCGCAAACACTAATAAAGACTGTGCTGGAATATGACTTTCGTTCGATACCAGGGATTAAAGTTCTCCTCAATTTTATTCCAAATCGCGATGGATTTTGTACCTGCATATGATTTGTAGAGTTATACAATCTATTTTGATATCGGTATTAGGTATATAAACAATAATACGAGAGCATATACAAGAACAATGAATCTCACTGCCATGTATGATGTAGCCTAGGCCATGTGTAGCCTGCCTATATGTGATCAATACAAACTTGAACTTGAATTCCATCATCATATTTATATGTTGTGTCTGTCCACTATGTTTGTTACTTTGTTATTCCCCCCCCCCCTATCTATGTAAAGCGACCTTGGGTCTCTTGAAAGGCGCTATATAAAATGAAGCTATTATTATTATTGTTATTATTATTATTATCACATCTGTGCGGGAGCTCACAAATAGACTGTTAGTCTCAGTGAAGTTTCAACGGAGGTCATCTATTCTAACCAACAAATTGAAGTAGAAAGCATTTCGTTGTGACCAATCTTATTTGGAAACATGACACACAAAATAATAGTATTTCGCTTTTTATTTGAAACAATATTTAATCGCGTTTGAAGGTGGGTGTTCTGCGTCTGCCCCCCGTGCCAAACAAGCAGGCCAACCTCTTGTTCGCGCGTGAGCCCGTCATAATTACACTACTGTCGCTATTTTACAATTAACTATAATGAATTATGGGTCATACAGAACACGCGCCAGTGTTGGAAGTAATGCACGGAAGCTTATTTCCGCGTTGCAATAATAATATTCTACCGCCGGGCGCCATGTACGCACGGTCGGAGCTGTGCGTAGATATACGCACAAAGTCAAGCACACGTTCAAATTGATAAGTCACACACTTTGCTTAGAAATGATCGTACGCACAGGTTACGCACATATCTGTGCGTATGCACCATTGATAAATGAGGGCCCTTTACAACTTAGAATATATATTAAATGGGATAGGAACTAAATTAAATGTACCATATACAATGAAATAATATTATAATCATATTGGGCTATATTCCGTTTATATCCCATTTAATTGTATTCAATCTCTTTATTAAGTTGTAAAGCCCTATATTTGATTTCATAATTAGATTATATTCTAGTGAAGGTTATTATTAATTAATTATTAATTTTATAATAATAATAATAATAATAATAATAATAATAATAATAATAATAATAATAATAATAATAATAATAATAATAATAATAATAATAATAATAATAATAATAATAATAATAATAATAATAATAATAATAATAATAATAATAATAATAATAATAATAATAATAATAATAATAATAATAATAATAATAATAATAATAACTTAGTTTTATATAGCGCCTTTCATAAAACCTAAGGTTGCTTATGTATATAGGGAAGAAATAACAAACAGACTGTAGCTAAGGGGCTACACAACCCTGACTGTATTTAAATAATGAGTTAAAATAAAATAAATAGTATCGGAAATGTACAAAAGTTTACAAGCTCGCAACAACTGTGATTCATATAATGTGAAGAAGAAATGGGAAAGTGAACTGAGTATAATCTTGACGGAGGATGATTGGCATTCTATATGTGAGACACAACACTCATCCACTAGCTCTAGAGGATGGAGAGAATTCGGTTGGAAAAATGTGATGAGATTTTTTATCACACCGCAAATTAAGAGTAAACAATTAAAAGGGCAACAACCCTGCTGGAGACAGTGTGGACGGATGAATGCAAACCACTCTCACATATTTTGGCTATGTGATAAAGTGCAACCATTTTGGAAGAGTATTACACAGGAAATGTACAGTATTCTTACCTATGAATTCCCCATGGAACCCCAGCTGATATACCTGGGTTTGATCACAGAGGAAACCATACACAATGAAGATTTGTACCTGTTCAAAATCATGACAATAGCTGGTAAGAAGGCCATCACAAGGAGCTGGCTCAAAGAAGCCGCTCCAGACAAAGAGACATGGAGGGGCATAGTGGAGGAGATAAGCGATATGGAAAAAATGACATTCCTGTTGAGAATGAAGGCGGAGACATACGACAGACGCTGGTAGAAATGGACAACATATGAGCCGTTAGTTGTGGAAAGACTGCCATGGCTCAATCAAAACAGACCCGACACAATAATATAATAGATTAGATTTGTCGCTGGGATCCCAAAGTGCTACACTACATGGTTAAAACAGTTAAAAAAATAGAAATAAAATAGTTATTAGTAAAACAAATAAAATAAAATACAGAATAAAAATAAGCTAAAAATAGAACATAGTTCATTAAAAACATAGTATAAACAGACAATTTAAAAACAAAAGCGCAATAAAATTAAAATAAAAAGCTAACAGTCAAAGGCCTTTTTGAATAGGTAGGTTTTCAGGCCTGCTTTAAAAGAGTCCAGGCTCTGTGGTGCCCTCAGCTGGATGGGGAAGCTGTTCCACAGGCGTGGTGCAGCCGTGCAGAAGGCTCGGTCACCCATGGTGCAGAGCCGGGTATTGGGGACCTGAAGGAGCAGGCTACCTGCGGATCTGAGGGTGCGGGTGAAGGATTGTGGAGTGATGAGTTCCTGAAGGTAGAGGGGTGCGTGTCCGTTTATGCAGTTATGGGTGATCGTCAGGATTTTGTAGTTGATCCGGGATGAGACGAGGAGCCAGTGTAGTGAGTGGAGGATGGGGGTTATGTGATCGTGTTTACGGACTCTCATCAGGATCCTGGCAGCGCTGTTCTGGATGTATTGCAGCTTTTGGATGCTCTTGCCAGGAATCCCGATGAAGAGTCCGTTACAGTAGTCCAGTCTTGAGGAGATAAAGGCATGGACAAGCTTCTCTGCATCTGACAGGGTTAGAATGGGACGGAGTTTTGATATGTTTTTTAGGTGATAGAATGAGGTCTTGCAGAGGTGTTTTATGTGGGTGTTGAAGGTCAAGTGGGGGTCAAATCGAACCCCCAGATTTGTGACTGAGGGGGAGAGGGGGATTACCTGGCCGTCAAAGGTGAGATGTGATATGGATGAAGACTGAACCTAGTGAGGGGTGCCAATTAGGAGTGCCTGGGTTTTTTTGCTGTTTAGTTGGAGGAAGTTGCTGTTCATCCATGCCTTTATCTCCCCAAGACAGGTGGTGAGGCATGATAGAGCTACAGAGGGGTTTGCGGCCGTTTTTATGTAGAGTTGTGTGTCATCGGCATAACAGTGGAAGGACATTCCATGTCTGCCGATGACACGACCGAGGGGGAGCATGTAGGTGATGAATAGAATGGGACCAAGAACCGACCCCTGCGGAACACCACAGGTGACCTCGAGCACCTCGAATACAGCTCTCCCCCCCACCATGCAACACTGTCCTGTCCTGTCACGTGAGTCTTGTCTGTCTTGTCTGTCCTGTGGTGGTGGTTGTCATATTACTATGTTACAATGCTTATGTAAAAGTTAAAAAGGAAAAGTTATAAAAAAGGGAAAAGGAGGAAAAAGGAAAATGGTAATGATAATAATAATAATAATAATAATAATAATAATAATAATAATAATAATAATAATAATAATAATAATAATAATAATAATAATAATAATAATAATAATAATAATAATAATAATAATAATAATAATAATAATAATAATAATAATAATAATAATAATAATAATAATAATAATAATAATAATAATAATAATAATAATAATAATAATAATAATAATAATAATAATAATAATAATAATAATAATAATAATAATAATAATGAATCCTGGGAAAAAGAGGGTAGGACATCTAATTTTCATTTAATTTCAACCTTTATTTAAATTTGTGAGCATCTGAGGTTTCCCTCATTTACAGGAACGACGATTGTACAGTGCATATTGAGAAAATTCTTCACAGAAATGTAAACACCAGGGTAAAAAAATATTTAATAAAAAAATTTAAAAGTTTCATGTTTTCCTATGCAAACATGGGAAAAGTTGTTATGCAAACACTGCAAAAGAAAAGTTTCTAATGGACAATGTGAAAAAGTGACTGTGAAAGGGAAATGGAGAATGTCTATGTGAAAATGATGTGAAAATGTGACTTTGGAAAGAAAAAAGAGGACAAAAATAAAGAGTTATAAAAAAAACTAAATTATATATTAACCAATATTAAATGTACACAAAATGGCAGACACTCTTATTAACTGGAGGGGACAGGGGTACCGAGTTGAATTATTACATTTAATGTGTAACATTAAACTGGGGCTAATCAAATGAACATGCAACCAGTCGGGTAGTCGCTGGATAGAGGAGGCCTCGTACGGACCGGGTTCCTATAGTCCAAAACGCTGGTCTTCGGTGTTGGAGTATGTCACTGCACTTCTCCTGGCTTTGGCGATATTACGATACCGTTTTTAACTGGTAATTCACTTCACCAACGTTACCATACAGAGTTGTAGCAAAAAACAACTCTCTCCTCTCTCTCTCACTTTTTCTTCCCCAACTAACGGTATCTTTCTCTCCGTTCCAATACGTAACGTGGGTGAGACTGGCTCGCAAACTATAACGGTAACTCTTCTCCGTCCCAATACATGCAGGTGCGCGCTGTATACAGCCACTATAGCGACATATCTCTGCATGTGGCTTTATATTTGTCGCTCAAATTAGATTATGTTTATACGAGCATTAAGCCAAAGCCCACAACGTTATATAACGATATTTAAATAAGTACGATGCTCAATATCTTGATTTGATATTGTCGTTCGAGATATTCTATATTCTTTCACGGCCTGCTACAATTACTGCTGCCATGATCACCTGTTTAGAGGCTCATTTACATAGAAAGGGGAGATTTTCCGCCCATATTACCTCATTTAAATATACGCCAATTGCACGGACGCAAAGCCATATGTTACGCATGAGCAACCTAATTTCATTCATTTGAGAGCGAGATGCGCCGGCTTTGCGTCGGAAAACGCGAGCAAAGCCTCTGTGGATTCCGGACTGTATCTTTTTTGAATTTTTTTTTATCCACTTTTTCTCCCATCCCAATTTAGCCATGCCAATTCTCCCCTCCCCTGTCTTGAACGTTGCTCGCATATGCCTCCCACTGGTCGGTTGTAGGGGGGATAGAAGCCTTGCATCACATGTCCCCTCCGATACATGTGGAGGCAGCCTGTCACATCTTTTCACCTGCCAGCACGGGCTCTCATTTGGCGAGGTGTAACGTGTTGGAGGCTCACACTACCCCCGCCATTTTCCTGTCTCTGCTGTGCAGGCGTCCCCCAACCGACCTGTAGGAGTCGCTGTCCACAACGTCCAGATTACCACCCATCGACTTCCCACCCGCTGACTCTGCCAATTGAGTCAGTATGACGGCCGGCCCAAGCCGGAGGCAACGCCGACAGCCGGAGTCGAACCCGGTGTCTCTTGTGTTGGTGACAAGTGCAATGTCCGCTGCGCCACCCAGCCGCCCCAACTGACACTGTATCTTGAGGGCCACACACTGCTCTGACACTGTATCTTGAGGGCCACACACTGCTCTGACACTGTATCTTGAGGGCCACACACTGCTCTGTCACTGTATCTTGAGGGCCACACACTGTAACTGACACTGTATCTTGAGGGCCACACACTGCTCTGACACTGTATCTTGAGGGCCACACACTGCTCTGACACTGTATCTTGAGGGCCACACACTGCTCTGACACTGTATCTTGAGGGCCACACACTGCTCTGACACTGTATCTTGAGGGCCACACACTACTCTGACACTGTATCTTGAGGGCCACACACTGCTCTGACACTGTATCTTGAGGGCCTCACACTGCTCTGACACTGTATCTTGAGGGCCAAACACTGCTCTGACACTGTATCTTGAGGGCCACACACTGCTCTGACACTGTATCTTGAGGGCCTCACACTGCTCTGACACTGTATCTTGAGGGCCAAACACTGCTCTGACACTGTATCTTGAGGGCCACACACTGCTCTGACACTGTATCTTGAGGGCCACACACTGCTCTGACACTGTATCTTGAGGGCCACACACTGCTCTGACACTGTATCTGATCCGCTGATTGTCTTTGATAGCCACCCCCTCTTGTCCATCACGCTCCGGGACAAAGGCTTCTAAACCCGGGGCTCCATGACTCAATGCCGGGGGTCCGCCCCTCGTCCCGAAGGGTCTTAACGTCGGTCAACAGCCATCATTGTGTCTGGGGCCAGTTTTCCAGACGCTACTGAGTCCTGAGAGTCACCTCCCAGCCTCCCCGGGGGCCACTGGGGCCATACACACACACACACACACACACACACACACACACACACACACACACACACACACACACACACACACACACACACACACACACACACACACACACACACACACACACACACGAACACACACACACACACACACACACACACACACACACACACATACACACACGTACAGTACACACGTACAAACACTCATCACACACACACACGCGGCACCCCCTTGATCCCCGGGCTTGAGCGCTGAGCCAGGGGTGAGCCTTAAGACAAGGAGTGACGACCAGAACAGCTGCGGGGCTGAAAGCCAGTCTTAGCGAGCCTCTCCCTCTCCCTCCACCCCACCGCCTCTCCCTCTCCCTCCACCCCCCCGCCTCTCCCTACACCCCACCGCCTCTCCCTCCACCCCGCCGCCACCAGCCGGCCAAACAAGCCATCGTTTCCATTTGTCATGAAATGGATATGGACACGGGACGCGTCGGGACCGACCACGAGGCCGACTGACCCATCCTCTCTCCCCCCCCCCCTCGCTGACCCCCCCCCCCCCCCCCCCTCCTCCTCGCTACACCCCCCCCCCCTCCTTAACCTTCTCCAAGCTAACAGCTAGCCCCCACAGCACACCGCTCTCCACTATTAATACACCTGCATTTCGCAAGGTAGAACGGTGGGAGGGGGGGGGGTCGGTCCGAAGGGTATTGTCTTTTCCAAAGAGACAGAAGATGAAAGAGAGAAAGAGAGAGAGTGAGAGAGAGAGAGAGACAGAGAGAGACAGAGAGAGAGACAGAGAGATGGTGTGAGTGAGAAAGAGAGAGAGAACGTGCCAATTTGTTCTTGTCAACTGTTACAATCTTCACTTTCTCAGGTTAGTCATGCTCACTGCAGTATACCAGGTGGGTCACATCTCATATAGATTAGCTTAGAGCACCAGGTACTGTAGGCCATCAGAACAGCAGACAGGTTAGCTCTGAGCAGGTAGGTCATCTAAGTTAGGGTGACCAAACGTCCTCTTTTGCCCGGACATGTCCTCTTTTCACGCCTTGTCCGGGGTGTCCGGATTTCTTTTGCTTAAAAAGTTGCTCGCCTGACATATCGTCATGTAACTCGAGAACCGAGGCACGGAATTGGTCGAGTGAGGTGGCATTCGAACGGCAACAAATAGATCTTTCGAACAGTATATTATGTGTTTGGCGAAAAATGCAGCCCGAGCCGATAGACCCTCGCAAAGTGCCGCAATTTGCGTGCGTTCAGTGACAGGTTAGCTCAGAGCACCAGGTAGGAGGTCACACTCTGGCTCTCAAGCTGCTGTCTATCTCTTTAAACGAGTCATCGTTTTAACCCTTTCACCGCCGCACTACCAAATGGTTTAACCCTTTCACTGCCACAATACAGAAGGATAACCCTTTCACTGCCACACGACAAACGGTTAACCGTCTGTAGTGTGATAGTAAAGGGTTAACCTTCTGCAGTGTGGTACTGAAAGGGTTAAAAGGTCTCACGTCATGACGAAATTGGTTATAATTGCCGTCCCAACAATTGGCCAATAACCCCCACACACGCGTTCACATGACCGCTCGACTCTAAGCCGTTCGTTCACACACCGCGCCACACCTCTTGGACCCACTTTCAACACATGGTTAACAAGCGGAACGGCCTGAACCGACCGACCACACGGCCTCTTCGCTCGCGCGTCGAAGGTATTTATGAAAATGTTAAAGACACAGCGGGCCGCTCAACAGCTTCGCAGCTCCATCATCCTCGAGTCCCGCGAGCCAGAAAACAATAACCCTCTAACTCCAAGGGCATTCCTTGGCACAACAATAGCCCCCCCCCCCCCCCTCCACCACCCCCCTCCTATTTTCCTTTCCACCCCACCCCCCCTCAGCTCCTCCATCAAAGAGCATTCCAGCGGCCCCGGAGAGAGAGAGCCCCCCCTAAGCCCTTCACCCTGGACCCGACCATGTGACACGCGGTATATAAACGACAGACAGACAGTCATCTTTAAGAATTGATTCACTCATGGTGTCCAAAGCCCCAGGAAGCCGCCTGCCAAGATACCCAGCATAGGCAGGTACACGACAGCTGCTCCCAGACAATAAAGGCTGAACAATGGGAAGCACTCGGTGAAGATGCAGCCGCTATCCGCCCCTCTCTCAAGCCCCCCCGGGCTGGTCACCTTCAGCCAGTTGGTCCCTGCCTGCCTGCGGAGACGACAAAGGGTTGGGTCCAGCTCTGGGGGAGAGGGCGGCGGTGGTGGTGGTGGTGGTGGAGGAGGAGGAGGAGGGGGGCGGCTATTGAAAGACACCTATAATTCACAATAGAAATAGGGGAGGCGAGGGGAGGGGAGGGGAGGGGGGGAGAGATATGTCTCCCTTCCTTGGGAGAAGCGCGCGGCGGTGGTGGTGGTGGTGAGGGCTGTGCGGCTAAGATGGTGTAGCGTGACACATGGGGAGAGGCCGTAAATAAAGACAATGGCATGTTGCGCTTTTCAGAGGAGGGCCGTGTGTCGTCTGGAAGCCCGCTCTGCACAATGTGGAGGTCACGCCAAGGAGGTATCAGAGCCCAGCAGAGAGGCCGGGGAGACACACACACACACACACACACACAGAAGACACACACAGAAGACACACGCACACACACACGCACACACACACACACACACACACACACACACACACTCACACACACACACAGAAGACACACACAGAAGACACACGCACACAGAAGACACACACACACGCACACACACACTCACACACACACACAGAAGGCACACACACACACAGAAGACACACACACACACAGACACAGAAGACACACAGAAGACACACACAGAAGACACACACACACACACAGAAAACACACACACACACAGAAGACACACACACACACAGAAGACACACACACACACAGAAGACACACACACACACAGAAGACACACAGGGAACGGCACACTACCTGAGATACACACGTCACAAATCACACGAGGAGACATGACAGGTATCACCTCGTCCACTTGAGGTGTTTACATAAACCACGGCGGCACAGCAGAGCCTGGGGACGTTTTATCACTCTTCAGCCACACCCCACCCCTCTGTCTCACTCTTCAGCCACACCCCTCTGTCTCACTCTTCAGGCACACCCCGTCCCTCTGTCTCACTCTTCAGGCACACCCCGTCCCTCTGTCTCACTCTTCAGGCCCACCCTGTCCCTCTGTCTCACTCTTCAGCCACACCCTGTCCCTCTGTCTCACTCTTCAGGCACACCCTGTCCCTCTGTCTCACTCTTCAGCCACACCCCGTCCCTCTGTCTCACTCTTCAGGCACACCCCGTCCCTCTGTCTCACTCTTCAGGCACACCCTGTCCCTCTGTCTCACTCTTCAGGCACACCCCGTCCCTCTGTCTCACTCTTCAGGCACACCCCGTCCCTCTGTCTCACTCTTCAGCCACACCCCGTCCCTCTGTCTCACTCTTCAGCCACACCCCTCTGTCTCACTCTTCAGCCACACCCCGTCCCTCTGTCTCACTCTTCAGCCACACCCCGTCCCTCTGTCTCACTCTTCAGCCACAGCCCGTCCCTCTGTCTCACTCTTCAGCCACACCCCGTCCCTCTGTCTCACTCTTCAGCCACACCCTGTCCCTCTGTCTCACTCTTCAGCCACACCCCGTCCCTCTGTCTCACTCTTCAGGCACACCCCGTCCCTCTGTCTCACTCTTCAGGCACATCCCTCTGTCTCACTCTTCAGGCACACCCCGTCCCTCTGTCTCACTCTTCAGGCACACCCCGTCCCTCTGTCTCACTCTTCAGGCACACCCCGTCCCTCTGTCTCACTCTTCAGCCACACCCCTCTGTCTCACTCTTCAGCCACACCCCGTCCCTCTGTCTCACTCTTCAGCCACACCCCGTCCCTCTGTCTCACTCTTCAGCCACAGCCCGTCCCTCTGTCTCACTCTTCAGCCACACCCCGTCCCTCTGTCTCACTCTTCAGCCACAGCCCGTCCCTCTGTCTCACTCTTCAGCCACACCCCTCTGTCTCACTCTTCAGCCACACCCCGTCCCTCTGTCTCACTCTTCAGCCACACCCCGTCCCTCTGTCTCACTCTTCAGCCACAGCCCGTCCCTCTGTCTCACTCTTCAGCCACACCCCGTCCCTCTGTCTCACTCTTCAGCCACACCCTGTCCCTCTGTCTCACTCTTCAGGCACACCCCGTCCCTCTGTCTCACTCTTCAGCCACACCCCTCTGTCTCACTCTTCAGGCCACACCCCGTCCCTCTGTCTCACTCTTCAGCCACACCCCGTCCCTCTGTCTCACTCTTCAGCCACACCCCGTCCCTCTGTCTCACTCTTCAGCCACACCCTGTCCCTCTGTCTCACTCTTCAGCCACATCCCTCTGTCTCACTCTTCAGCCACACCCCGTCCCTCTGTCTCACTCTTCAGCCACACCCCGTCCCTCTGTCTCACTCTTCAGCCACACCCCGTCCCTCTGTCTCACTCTTCAGCCACATCCCTCTGTCTCACTCTTCAGCCACACCCCGTCCCTCTGTCTCACTCTTCAGCCACATCCCTCTGTCTCACTCTTCAGCCACACCCCGTCCCTCTGTCTCACTCTTCAGCCACATCCCTCTGTCTCACTCTTCAGCCACACCCCGTCCCTCTGTCTCACTCTTCAGCCACACCCCGTCCCTCTGTCTCACTCTTCAGCCACACCCCGTCCCTCTGTCTCACTCTTCAGCCACATCCCTCTGTCTCACTCTTCAGCCACATCCCTCTGTCTCACTCTTCAGCCACACCCCTCTGTCTCACTCTTCAGGCCACACCCTGTCCCTCTGTCTCACTCTTCAGCCACACCCCGTCCCTCTGTCTCACTCTTCAGCCACACCCCGTCCCTCTGTCTCACTCTTCAGCCACATCCCTCTGTCTCACTCTTCAGCCACACCCCATCCCTCTGTCTCACTCTTCAGCCACACCCCGTCCCTCTGTCTCACTCTTCAGCCACACCCTGTCCCTCTGTCTCACTCTTCAGCCACATCCCTCTGTCTCACTCTTCAGCCACACCCCATCCCTCTGTCTCACTCTTCAGCCACACCCCTCTGTCTCACTCTTCAGCCACACCCCGTCCCTCTGTCTCACTCTTCAGCCACACCCCTCTGTCTCACTCTTCAGCCACACCCCGTCCCTCTGTCTCACTCTTCAGCCACACCCCGTCCCTCTGTCTCACTCTTCAGCCACACCCTGTCCCTCTGTCTCACTCTTCAGCCACACCCCGTCCCTCTGTCTCACTCTTCAGCCACATCCCTCTGTCTCACTCTTCAGCCACATCCCTCTGTCTCACTCTTCAGCCACACCCCGTCCCTCTGTCTCACTCTTCAGGCACACCCCGTCCCTCTGTCTCACTCTTCAGCCACACCCTGTCCCTCTGTCTCACTCTTCAGCCACACCCCGTCCCTCTGTCTCACTCTTCAGCCACACCCCGTCCCTCTGTCTCACTCTTCAGCCACATCCCTCTGTCTCACTCTTCAGCCACACCCCTCTGTCTCACTCTTCAGCCACACCCCGTCCCTCTGTCTCACTCTTCAGCCACACCCCGTCCCTCTGTCTCACTCTTCAGCCACACCCCGTACCTCTGTCTCACTCTTCAGCCACACCCTGTCCCTCTGTCTCACTCTTCAGCCACACCCCGTCCCTCTGTCTCACTCTTCAGCCACACCCTGTCCCTCTGTCTCACTCTTCAGCCACACCCCGTACCTCTGTCTCACTCTTCAGCCACACCCTGTCCCTCTGTCTCACTCTTCAGCCACACCCCTCTGTCTCACTCTTCAGCCACATCCCGTCCCTCTGTCTCACTCTTCAGGCACACCCTGTCCCTCTGTCTCACTCTTCAGCCACACCCCGTACCTCTGTCTCACTCTTCAGCCACATCCCGTCCCTCTGTCTCACTCTTCAGACACACCCCGTCCCTCTGTCTCACTCTTCAGCCACACCCCGTCCCTCTGTCTCACTCTTCAGCCACACCCCGTACCTCTGTCTCACTCTTCAGCCACACCCCGTACCTCTGTCTCACTCTTCAGCCACACCCCTCTGTCTCACTCTTCAGCCACACCCGTCCCTCTGTCTCACTCTTCAGCCACACCCCGTACCTCTGTCTCACTCTTCAGCCACACCCCTCTGTCTCACTCTTCAGCCACATCCCGTCCCTCTGTCTCACTCTTCAGCCACACCCCGTACCTCTGTCTCACTCTTCAGCCACACCCCTCTGTCTCACTCTTCAGCCACATCCCGTACCTCTGTCTCACTCTTCAGCCACACCCCGTCCCTCTGTCTCACTCTTCAGCCACACCCTGTCCCTCTGTCTCACTCTTCAGCCACACCCTGTCCCTCTGTCTCACTCTTCAGCCACATCCCTCTGTCTCACTCTTCAGGCACACCCTGTCCCTCTGTCTCACTCTTCAGGCACACCCCGTCCCTCTGTCTCACTCTTCAGGCACACCCCGTCCCTCTGTCTCACTCTTCAGACACACCCCGTCCCTCTGTCTCACTCTTCAGACACACCCCGTCCCTCTGTCTCACTCTTCAGGCACATCCTTCTGTCTCACTCTTCAGGCACATCCTGTCTCTCTGTCTCACTCTTCAGGCACACCCCGTCCCTCTGTCTCACTCTTCAGCCACATCCCTCTGTCTCACTCTTCAGGCACACCCCGTCCCTCTGTCTCACTCTTCAGCCACATCCCTCTGTCTCACTCTTCAGCCACACCCCGTCCCTCTGTCTCACTCTTCAGCCACACCCCGTCCCTCTGTCTCACTCTTCAGGCACACCCCGTCCCTCTGTCTCACTCTTCAGGCACAGCCCGTCCCTCTGTCTCACTCTTCAGGCACACCCCGTACCTCTGTCTCACTCTTCAGGCACACCCCGTCCCTCTGTCTCACTCTTCAGGCACAGCCCGCCCCTCTGTCTCACTATTCAGGCACAGCCCGCCCCTCTGTCTCACTCTTCAGGCACAGCCCGCCCCTCTGTCTCACTCTTCAGGCACACCCCGTCCCTCTGTCTCACTCTTCAGACACACCCCGTCCCTCTGTCTCACTCTTCAGCCACACCCCGTCCCTCTGTCTCACTCTTCAGCCACACCCCGTCCCTCTGTCTCACTCTTCAGCCACATCCCTCTGTCTCACTCTTCAGGCACAGCCCGTCCCTCTGTCTCACTCTTCAGGCACACCCCGTCCCTCTGTCTCACTCTTCAGGCACACCCCGTCCCTCTGTCTCACTCTTCAGGCACACCCCGTCCCTCTGTCTCACTCTTCAGGCACACCCCGTCCCTCTGTCTCACTCTTCAGGCACATCCCTCTGTCTCACTCTTCAGGCACAGCCCGTCCCTCTGTCTCACTCTTCAGGCACATCCCTCTGTCTCACTCTTCAGGCACACCCTGTCCCTCTGTCTCACTCTTCAGCCACACCCCGTCCCTCTGTCTCACTCTTCAGGCACACCCCGTCCCTCTGTCTCACTCTTCAGGCACACCCCGTCCCTCTGTCTCACTCTTCAGGCACACCCCGTCCCTCTGTCTCACTCTTCAGGCACATCCCGTCCCTCTGTCTCACTCTTCAGCCACACCCCGTCCCTCTGTCTCACTCTTCAGGCACACCCCATCCCTCTGTCTCACTCTTCAGGCACACCCCGTCCCCCTGTCTCACTCTTCAGGCACACCCCGTCCCTCTGTCTCACTCTTCAGCCACACCCCGTCCCTCTGTCTCACTCTTCAGGCACACCCCGTCCCTCTGTCTCACTCTTCAGGCACACCCCGTCCCTCTGTCTCACTCTTCAGGCACACCCCGTCCCTCTGTCTCACTCTTCAGCCACACCCCGTCCCTCTGTCTCACTCTTCAGCCACACCCCGTCCCTCTGTCTCACTCTTCAGCCACACCCCGTCCCTCTGTCTCACTCTTCATTCACACCCCGTCCCTCTGTCTCACTCTTCAGCCACACCCCGTCCCTCTGTCTCACTCTTCAGGCACACCCCGTCCCTCTGTCTCACTCTTCATTCACACCCCGTCCCTCTGTCTCACTCTTCAGCCACACCCCGTCCCTCTGTCTCACTCTTCAGGCACACCCCGTCCCTCTGTCTCACTCTTCAGGCACACCCCGTCCCTCTGTCTCACTCTTCAGGCACATCCCTCTGTCTCACTCTTCAGGCACACCCCGTCCCTCTGTCTCACTCTTCAGGCACATCCCTCTGTCTCACTCTTCAG
>NC_140179.1:14593535-14606035 GCF_963971535.1 Notolepis coatsorum | reverse complement strand
CCCCCATTCAACCTGTTTCTGTCGGTCATGCTTGACCAGAAAAAAGCGATAAACGCTAAAAGAACCAGCTGACTGGTCAAAGTTTAAAAAAAAAAATTTAAATGTATGTTGCAGTGCTATGAAATATGCTGTCTGCAACGTGTGTATCTCTCCCTGACACACTGCAGTGTAGAATAAAGAGCTTTGGCTAGGTTGTGTTAGCACAACAACGTTGAAGATGTCGTTTGTTCACACAAACACTACAGTACAGTCAATTATTTTTGTGCAATGACCTGTACAAGTCTACTAGAATTAGAAATCATCAGGTTCTTTGTTATCAGGTTCTCCTTTTCATCTTTTTATTTTTTATATATATGTAACGGATGGTATCGTGAAGCGCAAGCCAGTCAAGAAGGGCTGGGGTGAGTAGCGGACAGCGGTGCTATGGGTTAAACTCACTCTCACATCCTCAAAAGACGCATAGACACGGTACAAAGAAGTAAATTCACCTCTTGGTATAGCGGTCTGTGTTGTTGCACGCGGCGTGGGAGACCCGTGTTCGAATCTCCCTCGGGGCATCGAAGTTTGAGGTGACGTTGTCACAACCGTTATATATATCCATGGTATACTGTTATTACACTTGGCTCTAAATTACTGGCAGTAAAGGTGGCCTGGATGGTAGCACCAGTGGATAAGGGTCACAGTTTGATCTAATTTCTATGGACCTCACACCCCACCTTAACCACCCATTAGAAGTGTTCATGAGACCAAGTCGCATCATTTATGTCCCACAACATATTAATTAATTATTAATAATTATAATTTGCTACCTAACATAGGTTAGCTTCATAGCCATGGCTAGCTTTAGTGTGTATATAAACAATGTGGTAACGTAGCTTGTTTGTGTTTTCTGTAGTTTTGAGAGACACCACTCATTCTCAACACCTTGGGGGGAACAGCACTGCGGTTACCACAACCAGCTGTTTTGATAACTTCTCTCTCTGACTGGTGAGTAAAACGTGTCTCGATTCATATCATGATGGGCAATTTATTGTCCGCTTTTGAGGGTGTGTGAGGTGGACACAACCTTAGCTAGCAAGCAAGCTATGTCCACTATAGACCTGTCCCCGACTAAGGATTTGTATAGTCAACTTTGATTGGCCAAAATGTGCCGATAGTCGACTGATAGTCGACTACCCCCCTGAATACCTTTTTTTTTATTAGTATTATAATATATATATATATTAGGGATGCTCGATATTGGCTTTTTTACTGATACCGATATACCGATATTGTCCAACTCTTAATTTCTGATACCGATATCAACCGATACCGATATATGCAGGGTTTCCCCCTCCCAAAAAACTGAATAATTTCAGGTAATTAACATTACATATGTCTTGTTGTGGAATTAACATAACATTATGCATACTTTTGACAATAAATAAAATCAGAATTTGTTCTTACTTGCTTGCCTGGGTAAATAAAGGTTATAGAAATGTAAACCTATATATATCAAAATATATATATATTTTTTTGGGATCATTCCATTTGGGCTGTGGGGGTGCTTAATGTCTGAAGGAGTCGACTGAAGGCTTCTTGTCCTCTGCGAAAGCATGCAATTGGTCCACTGATGGATACATCTTGATATTTGTAACAGTCAAAAGAGGATCGGCCCCAAAACTATGGAACAAACTACCCCAAAACATCAGGCAAGCCAACTCACTAGACATCTTCAAAAGACAGCTTAAAACCTATCTCTTTGCTCAGGCATTTAAATGAGACATCAGGGATATCCTGACACAAATTGTACTTTACCTGCACTATTCTTACCCTACCTACTTTTATACACTTCCTATCAAATTCATGTGTCGGTTCTATGCAAATTGTATCTCACTGTCTCCTATATATGCACTGTAATTTTAAGAGCGCTGCTCTGTTGTAATTCAAAACTGGTAGTGTGATAGTGAAAGGTTAACCTTCTGTAGTGTGGCAGTGAAAGGTTAACCTTCTGTAGTGTGTTAGTGAAAGGTTAACCTTCTGTAATGTGGTAGTGAAAGGTTAACCTTCTGTAGTGTGGTAGTGAAAGGTTAACCTTCTGTAGTGTGGTAGTGAAAGGTTAACCTTCTGTAGTGTGGTAGTGAAAGGTTAACCTTCTGTAGTGTGGTAGTGAAAGGTTAACCTTCTGTAGTGTGGTAGTGAAAGGTTAACCTTCTGTAGTGTGGTAGTGAAAGGCTAACCTTCTGTAGTGTGGTAGTGAAAGGTTAACCTTCTGTAGTGTGGTAGTGAAAGGTTAACCTTCTGTAGTGTGGTAGTGAAAGGTTAACCGTCTGTAGTGTGGTAGTGAAAGGTTAACCTTCTGTAGTGTGGTAGTGAAAGGTTAACGATAGGTTATGTATATAACCTAGTTATATGAGTACTGGCTGAGCGTCCCGCTCTTAAGTCTACCGAGATATACCTCATCTCATGTACCTATTGTACTTACACAACGAATAAAACCAATACACCCACACCTGCCGGGTCCCGCCCCTACGGAGGCGTAGCCTATAAGATTGTAGGCGTGGTCCCCAATACGCCCTTCCTCGCCAAAATCTCGTTCCCAGTCAAAAGATCCCTCAAGGGGACTCAGGGCCGCTTAAGAGCGGGACGCTCAGCCAGTACTCATATAACTAGGTTATATACATAACCTATCGTTATATTATCGTACTTGGCTTATCGCGTCCCGCTCTTAAGCCTACCGAGATATGGGGTAAGAGCGGACGCGAGGCCCGACAAATGTACCCCCTGAGGACCCGAAAGCCCACATCAAGGGGTTTGGGGAGTCCCGTCACCCCATCCTCCCTAACGAAGGGGGGGCGCAGTCAACTCCACCGGAGTGCGAACAAGGAGGAACTAGAACCCCTTGAACACACAGCACAGGCGGAACCACGTGTGACTTAACACACTGTGGCCCATACCCATACACTCCTGCTACCCTACCAAGGACGGGAAGCAGGAAAGGCCACAGACCCCAGAACCGCCTGGGAGACAGAACCCCCGGTCATGTCCATGAGGTAAAACCTTACAAAGGGGCCCGGGGAGGACCATGAAGCTGCAGTACAGATGTCCTCCACCGAAGCCCCACCCAGGAGAGCGGCAGAGGCAGCCACCCCACGAGTGGAATGCGCCCTGACGCCCCCAGGGGGATCCTGCCCAGCCAACGTGTAGCAGAGAGCAATGCCCTCGCACAACCAATGGGACAGGCGCTGCTTCGACAGTGCCTTACCCGCACGAGAACCACCGTGACAGACAAAAAGCTGGTCGGTAACCCTGAAGTCCTGAGTACGGCTGAGGTAAATTCCCAAAGCGCGGACCGGACATGACAGGTGAAGGCCCGCATCTAACTCACTAGCGTGAGGAGGCGGACGAAGCGCCTGAACCACAATATCCCGGGAGCGGAAGGAACTCCGGATATTCTTAGGCATGAAAGCAGGATTAGGTCGCAGAGTGGCACCGCAATCGGCCCGAAAAGACAGGCACTCTGGACGTACCGAAAGAGCACAGAGCTCACCCACGCGTTTAGCGGAGGTGACAGCCAGCAGGAACGCGGTCTTGAAGGACAGCTGTCCCAATGGCGCCTGCTCAAGCGGCTCAAACGGGGCCAAGGACAACCGGCCGAGGACCAATTGAAGATCCCAAGTCGGAGCCAAAGAGCGTTGCACCGGCTTAACACGTCGAGCGCCAAGCAGGAAACGCTTCACAAGAGGGTGGCTGAACAAGACAGTCCCCTCAAACCCCTCATGATAGGAGGATATAGCTGCCGCATATACCCTCACCGTCGAAGCCGACAGTCTATCAAGGAGAGACTGGAGATAACTCAGGACAGCATCCAGGGGGCAGGAGACTGGGTCCCGGCCCCCCGCCTTACACCACTCTTGGAACATACGCCATCTGCCCGCGTAAAGCGCGACAGTGGAGGGAGCATGTGCATTCCGGATGGTATCAACCACAGAAGGGTCCATCCTCTCCAGACTCACCCTCCCACCAGCCACACCAGCAGGCGTTGGCTCAACACCGGGTACTGGAACAGAGACCCGTTGTGCTGTGAGAGGGCCGTCGCCGACCAAGGAATAACCCAAGGAGGAGCGACCAGAAGCTGGATCAAGACCGGGAACCACACTGCCGTGGCCCGGTCCGGCGCGACCAGCATCACCGTCCTGCGCTCCCTCCGTATCCGCTCCAACAGCTGACCCAACAGATGTACAGGAGGAAAGGCATACAGAAGACCGGGCGGCCATGGAAAGATCGAGAAGGCATCCACCCCCAAGGGGGGATTATCCGCTCGACTGACCGAGAACCACAAGGGGCACTTGTGAGAGTGTCGGCACGCAAACAGATCTACCGAGGCCTCCCCGAACCGATCCCAGATCTGTCTGACTATGTCGGGGCGGAGTTCCCACTCGTCGTGACGAGGACCGCCCCGAGACATCATATCCGCACCCATATTCTCTGCACCAGGAATGTGGAGCGCCCTCAGACTGCGCAGCCTGTGAGATGCCCATAGCCAAAGTTCGACCGCCGCCCGGTGCAGGTGGATGGAACGAGTCCCACCCTGCCTGTTGATATACGCCGCTGCCGTCACACTGTCTGTCCTGACCAAAACGTGCTCGCCTACCACCAGGTGGCCGAACCGTTTGAGGACCAGAAGGACCGCCTTCAATTCCAACACATTGATGTGCGGGGTAGATGGACCGGCATGAACCGCCGGCCAGCTGCCCCCCACTGCGTGGGTCCGACACGTCCCTCCCCAACCCGTGAGAGAGGCGTCGGTGAAGACCGCGACGTGTGAGCGCCTGCTGCCCATGGGGACCCCAATGGTGAGGATACCCAGCCTCTTCCAATGGGCGAGATCTCCCCATATCGACAAAGGAACCGTCAACCGTTTCCATTTGTCCCTCACCGGATCTATTCTCATAGAGAAAAACCACCTCTGTATCCTCCTCATGAAGAGAAGGCCAAGGGGAACCTCCGTGTGAGCAGATGCCATCATACCGAGCAGACGCATCACTTGCAGCGCCGTGACCGTCCCTCCCAGACGGAAACCCCCGAGCGCGCGACTGATAGACACCCGGCGCTGATCCGAGAGGGTTACAATCATGGGCCTTGACCTCAGCGTCAAGCCCAAGTACTCCACCTGTTGACTGGGAAGAGGCGTACTCTTCTTCCAGTTCACAGCAAAACCCAGCCTGGTGAGGAATTCCACCACCAGCCTGGTATGAGACCTGGCAACCTCCTCCGACCGGCTGAGGAGTAGAATGTCGTCGAGATAGAATAGAACCCGTATTCCCCGACGACGTAGAGGCTCCAGCGCAGTCGACACGCACTTGGTGAATGTGCGGGGAGCCAGAGAATAGCCGAACGGCAACCTCTGGTACTCGTACGCTACGCCCTGAAACAGGAACCGCAGGAACTTCCTGTGGGGAGGGAAAATCGAAATGTGAAAATACGCATCCTTCAGGTCTATGGAGGTGAACCAGTCTCCCCTTCTGACAGCAAGCAGCAGGAGTTTGACGGTCAACATTCTGAATGGTCTCGCTACAATCAGACGATTGAACGTGGACAGATCCAGTATAGGTCTGACCCCTCCCGTTTTTTTGGGCACCAGAAAATAACGGGAGTAGACGCCTGACATCGCGTCCTCTCTCGGGACCACGACTATGGCCTGCTTCGCCAACAGAGATTGGATCTCGTCGGCCAGGGCTGTCACTGCTTCTGACCCTGACAATAGGGTCGGCACCAAACCTGAGAACGGAGGGTTTAAGTTTAAGTTGATTTGGATCCCCATTAGCCACAGCAGTGCTGCTGGGGCTATTCTTCCTGGGGTCCATAACACATAAAATACAGTTACAGACGTATACACTCACAACATTTACATGTCATACAGACAATTAAAACAACAATAAAAACCCTTATACACTCATAACATTTACATGACATACAGACCATTAAAACAACAATAAAAACCCTTATACACTCACAACATTTACATGTCATACAGACAATTAAAACAACAATAAAAACCCTAATCAAATTCATAATACAATATAAAAATACAAAATTATACAATATTTTAATAATATATCCCTATCAGACACATGCCTTTTCATCCATATATACCTATCTCTTTATCAGACACATACATTTTAATTTACGTACACACTATCTATTAGGGAATGTCAATTTCTTTGGTTGAAAATGTTGTTTTACCACGATTTTGAAACGGCATTTACTATTCTCCTGCTTAACATGTCTGGGAAGAGAGTTCCATTCCTGCATACCACGGAACATGACAGTTCGCTTCATTGCATTGGACCTCACTTTTGGAAGTGTAAAACCTCGTGCAGAAGCATGTCTGGTGGAATGGTTGTGTCTGTCAAGACTTATTGATAAATTGTTATATAAAATTGAGGGGATCTTTGTAACAAAAATATTCCTAGTGAATACAAGGAGTGAGCAGAGTAATTTATGTTTGACAAGTAACCAAGTTAAACAACTGTGCATCGCTGCAACATTAGTTCTGTACTCACAGCGAAGCGCTATACGTGCTGCTTTGTTTTGTACCATTTGTAATTTTTTCAGTTTACTCGTCGTTACATTCGACCATACTGCAGGACAATAGTCAAGATTTGACAAAACCAGAGCTTGAATGACCTGTTTGATAGAATTTAGTGGTAACAAATGAGCACATCTTTTAACAACAGAAATCCCTGTGGGGTGGGGTTGTGCGAACTGCAAAACAAGCCCTTCCCTCAACGTTCTCTCTATCCACCCCTCCAAACGGCATTCTTGTCGCCATATGTGAAAATAATCCCACAGCGCACCCGCCGTCAACTGGCGCTGGGCCGCAAGGAACAGTAGATAGTTGGCCCGGTCCCTCCCGCTGTGCGACGCACCCAAGGGGGGACCCCGACAGAAAGGGCCGGTTTGATACGGGAGAAGCTGCCATCAAACTGGTTGACACCCCCCCCCCCTGAACACCCCTCTAGCGCATGCTGAGGAGTTGTTCTACAGCTAGACACGCAAGGCGTGAGGACCCCATGGGCTCCTACACGCCGTAGCCCTGCAGTGATATTGCTATCACCCAAATCACGCTCGCCTCTTCTTTGCAGACCACTGCCGCTCTCACGGGAGTGGGAGGCATCAGCGTGACACCCCGCCTGGCGAAGGCGAGGCCGGGGTAACCCTTGCTGTGCATTCAACTGAAGAGGCCTCGAGTCCCCCTGCTGACCACTGTAACTAGTGGCAGCCGTAACACCAGGCTCACCCATCACACAACGTGTGGTGCAGGAGCCACACGACAGCACAAAATTCTCACGGACAGACCCAGGCTCAGCCATCAACTGGGTGTCAGCCCCTGTCCCCATGAGAAGTGAAAAGTGGGGCCGCATGCGCTTCAAAGAAGCTTCGTGGCCCGCAGCCAAAGGAAAACGATCAGAGCCCCGCTTCCGTGGGTAACGGAGAGAGGATTGAACGGGGAGCGGGCTGCTCGCGGCAGAATGACGACGGCTTGTTTGATCCAAGCCGAATACACCCAAAATGGCCGATCCCTCTGCCGCCAAGGCTGTCGGCCTTGTGGATCCCTGTTGACTCTCCGCCCAGGGTACCACTGGCGGGGGAAACATGGCCGCCTGTCGAGGGCCTTGCCACAGTCGTTGACGAGGCCATGCTCCAACCTCTGGCTGCACAGCGTGAGGCGGTGTGGGACCCAGATCAACAACCGCCTGCACCTCCACAGAACGACCAAAAAGTCCTTCCGTGGAAAAAGTAGTCGTGAGGAGGGAAAACCTATCCTCTTCCCCAAGAGGAGAGTGCTCCAACCAGACATGCCTATTAACAAACGTTGATAGCATCCTAATCCTCCCCACAGTTATAGCTTGCGACTAAGTCAAGATCTCTATAACACCACAAACATGCAACATGTTTATAATGTCGGCTCGACCCATAGCCCCACTACCCGACGCCAATGTGGATAGGAAAATAGCCAGCTGAGCCATAACACTGGCCGCCGCTAAAAACCATCCTGCAGCAGTATACCACTCATCCGTCCATACTGCCACCCTCCGAGCCGATTTGCTCTCAAGCATCGGCCGGGTGGGACATCGTTCATCCCCGCCGGGGCACAGGATCAAAGCTACCTGGCTACATAGCCACGGTACACCCGGCCTGCACCCTGTTGTCAGCCCTTTTACCCGTAAAAAAGGTAAATAAGACTCAGCGAAACCCCCCACATTAGCTACCGACTGACCTTCATTAATGAACCGGGCAAGAGGAGGGAAAAGCGGCAACGTCCCACGGCGGGGAATATTAGAACAACGACCCATTTCAGTATTAGCATTAGCAGTAGCATTAGTAGCATTAGTGTTAGCAGCATGCTCCAGGATCGCTCGGAAATCGTCCACTGCAGTGGAACATTCACCAAGCCATCCCGCCCCTGGCGCCGACACACACTCCACAGCATTACTAACACCAACATCAATGCCTGATGACACAGGGCCTACCTGTGTACAAGCCGGCTCAATAGCCAAACCTTGCACGCTGCTCCTTGATCTGCTGCCACCAGACGAGGAAACATCAGAATAGGCCCGACGTGTCGCTGAAACATGCCCCGAAGATTCCAGGGGTAAGCAAACCTCCGGTAAACATTCAACATTACGCAATTTCTCTAATATTTTCATAGCACTAGTTACATAGGGCGACTTGCGACCGCTATGATGGAAACGAAAAAGAGGAAGAGTGAGTGGTGACCACGCCTAGTACTTTATAGTACGCCTCTATAGGGGCAGGGCCTGGCAGGTGGTGGGTGTATTTGTTTTTCGTTGATGGTGTACAGTAGGTACATGAGATGAGGTATATCTCGGTATGGCTTAAGAGCGGGACGCGATGCCAGTACGAATATATAACCGTCTGTAGTGTGGTAGTGAAAGGGTTAACCTTCTGTAGTGTGGTAGTGAAAGGTTAACCGTCTGTAGTGTGGTAGTGAAAGGTTAACCGTCTGTAGTGTGGTAGTGAAAGGTTAACAATGGGCCTGGTCTACAAGATACACTACGCGACCAAGGTACCCATGTACATGTCAAAATACTTCCCAAAGGTCAGTGAATACCACGATCACAACACCAGAGGGAGCTCCACAAATCATGTTAAACCCAGATTCGGCTCAAACAAGGGACTAAACACGTTTCGCAATTATGCCACATCAATGTGGAACGCCCTACCCAAAGCTGTAAAGGAATGTGAATCACTACCCACTTTCAAAAACACTCTCAAAAATGTCCTAACCCAGTTGCACAGTAAATGACCAAGTATGGCTTTGTCAGTATTCCAATGTACAGTGTACAGTGTCCCCCCCCCTACCCAACCCCCCCCCCCCCCCCCCCCCCCCCACCTCCAATGTACAGCCCCCACCTACCCACCCAACCACACCCCACCCACCCAATCTCCTCCAATGTGCAGTTTCTACATCAAATGTATATACACTCTTTTTCTGGACACTTTTGTATCACAAACAGTACTGTATTTGCAAATCTGATATGTCATAAATGTATAGATGTAGCAGTACTGTCTATCTGTATGTCATGTATGTCATATATGTTATGATGAATTGAAAATGGGGGACCCTGATGTAAACAAGACGAAAGTCTTTCTCTGGTCTGCATCCCCTTAACAATTGTATGTATTGAGCTGTACTGTACTGTACCCATTCTGCAATCTGTTAATAAACTTTTCAATCAATCAATCAAAACCTTCTGTAGTGTGGTAGTGAAAGGTTAACCGTCTAGTGGTAGTGAAAGGTTAACCTTCTGTAGTGTGGTAGTGAAAGGTTAACCGTATGTAGTGTGGTAGTGAAAGGTTAACCTTCTGTAGTGTGGTAGTGAAAGGTTAACCTTCTGTAGTGTGGTAGTGAAAGGTTAACCTTCTGTAGTGTGGTAGTGAAAGGTTAGCCGTCTGTAGTGTGGTAGTGAAAGGTTAACCGTCTGTAGTGTGGTAGTGAAAGGTTAACCGTCTGTAGTGTGGTAGTGAAAGGGTTAAGAAGACAACCCCCAAACATTTTAAAAGCTGAAGTGGAAGAAGATTACCTCAAAGCAGGCGTGGGACGGACTGAGAGAGCATTAATACAATAAGCACACTCAATATTATACAAGGATGTTTTTTCTGAACGTAATCCGAAGGGATGAAGCCAAACCAACCTGGAATATAATCCCAAGGAGAATGTCTCCTGTTCATCTTTCATTAGGCACTGCAGACGCACACACACACACACACACGCACACACACACACACACACACACACACACACACACACACACACACACACACACACACACACACACACACACACACACACACACACACACACACACACACACACACACACACACACGCACATACACAAATACACAAAAACATACTCCATATGCACATACACACAATAACCCACTCCATACGCACACACACAATACATAAACTCACAAACACCTCTCTCTCTCTCTCTCTCTCTCTCTCTCTCTCTCTCTCTCTCTCTCTCTCTCTCTCTCTCTCTCTCTCTCTCTCTCATTGTCACTTCAAATAATCATCGGATAATCTTTAGGAGGATGTCGTCTCTTATTCAAATCCGGCCGACAACGTCCACACGGTCTCTGGCCATAAAGAGAAGTACCGGCGGTCCTGTACGTTTGAGCGGCATGTTCCTCCACATACAGGGGTCAGGGGTCAAGGGTCGTATTTTGGCTCGATTGGCGTATAGCCGCTGTATATAGCTTTTATTAAATGAGAAGAGTGTTGGTATCTGTGATGCTTTTTAGCCTATATATATCAATATGGTATTTCCTGTCTGCTTCTGTATACGTGCCTAGCTATTATAAACACGTATTGTATACACCATAATAGGGCTGGTCAATCAATATATAAATATAATTCATCATCTATCCGTGTTATAATATTGTGTGTGTGTTTTTCTTTTTATTGAGAATCGTGATACACAATTCTGTTGACTAAATCAATGCGAAGAAATTAAGATTTCTCTCAACAAAATGATTTATGAAAACTTCAAGAAGAGTCATTTGAAAATGATGTTTTAAGTTTTATGCCGTATATATGATTTCCCATTAACATGTAGTCCAATATGATAAACATCAATAGGATTAGGATCTGCTGCCCAGACCTGGAATATATAACCATCAAGTGTCGTCCTTTCTTCCTCCCGAGGGAGTTAACGGCGATCGTCCTGATCGGAGTGTATATTCCACCGCAAGCCAGTAACAACGTCGCGCTCTCCAGACTCCACGACGAGGTAAATAGAATACAAGCGGCGAACGTTAACGCCGCCATTTTAGTGCTGGGTGATTTCAATAGCGCCAATCTGAGAAAGGTATTACCTGACTTCTATCAGCATGTGACTTGCAACACCAGAGGCGGTAACATCCTAGATCACTGTTACACGCAATTTAAAGGTGGCTACAAGGCTCATTCTGATAGTGGCTTTGGTAAATCAGATCACGCGTCCATTTTTCTTTCACCAAAGTACAAACAGAGAATCAAAAGTACTCCTGTAGTCTCGCGAGAGGTGCAGAAATGGGATTTGACGTCAGAGGAGACGCTCCAGGCTGCGTTTGACTGCACAGACTGGAACGTGTTCCGCGACACAGATAACATTAATGTCTACACGGAGACAGTGCTGGACTATGTTTGTACTTTGGTGGAAGAAACAATCCCCACTACCAAAATGAAAGTTTACCCAAATCAAAAACCCTGGGTAGACAAATCCGTCCGTGAAGCTCTGAGAGAGCGCACCAAAGCATACAACGACGGCCTAGTGGCAGGCAACATGAATGACCACAAGGTGGCGCGATACAACGTAAGGAGGACAGTGACAGAGGCCAAATGGCGCTACAGGGATAAAATTTAACTCCAGTTTGAACAAGCTGACTCTAGAGCTATGTGGCAGGGGCTCAAAACGATGACAGACTACAAAGGCGCCTCCCTCAAACTGAACAGTGACATCTCCTTAGCAAATGACCTCAATACCTTCTATGCGAGGTTTGATGCTGGTAATAACAACACCAGCCCACAAGCCACGGCAATGGGGGGGGGGGGGGGTCGGCTGCTGATGGGGACGCAGTGTTCAGGGTAACAGAGCATGAGGTGAGGCGGACCTTTAAAAAAGTGAATATCAGGAAGGCAGCAGGTCCGGACGGCATCCCCGGCCGCGTCCTAAAAGTCTGTGCCGACCAACTGGCCCCAGTATTCACTGACATATTTAACCTGTCCTTAGAACAGGCTGTCATCCCCACCTGCCTGAAGAAGTCCACTATTATCCCTGTACCCAAAAAATCCAAGCCTGCTTGCCTCAACGACTACCGCCCTGTAGCTCTCACCTCCATAGCCATGAAGTGCTTTGAGAAGCTAGTAAAGGGCTACATCTGCTCCTCCCTCCCCATCAACATGGACCCCCTGCAATTTGCATACCGCCCCAACAGGTCCACGGA
>NC_140179.1:14581035-14588535 GCF_963971535.1 Notolepis coatsorum | reverse complement strand
TGGACAGGTTAGGGTTAAGGTTAGGGTTGGGGTTAGGGTTGGGGTTAGGGTAACCCTAGGTAACCCTAACCCCAACCCCCTAACCCTAACCCTAATTTAAGAATGGTTTAAAATCCTGAAAATGAATAAATATTCGATATGTATGGTGAGGACTGAAGTTAATCATGATATTTATGAAAGAAAATTGGGACAATACAAGAAAAATATATGTTTTACTGAGATTGCAGTTTCGGTCACTAGGGAGACAGGTATAGTGGTTTTTTTTAAGGTTGACCCGAGGGTTAAGATTACAGTAGTGTCTGCCCCACCAAAAGCCATGCCAATGCACCAACAACAATAGTCCAGAGAGACTTGACTTCTGAGATGTCAGGTCATCAAGAGGACATGTAGTCCGTTATGGCAGACATTGGGAGACGCACATGCATACACATTCAGACAAAATGAGTGCATGAATGACTGAACACACACAATTAGCACTCACTTAATATACATACCAACAGATGCCCACACATACTAACAAGTACACTTGTGCTTTATAGTGTGTGTAGGTGTGGAGTGTGTGGATCATTGTGTGGCTGAGGAAGCAATTGAGCCAATACACAAACACACACACGCAAAAACCAACCAATCAACCTACTGACAAACGTACCGACCGACCAATCAACCAACTGACCAGCAAACCGACCAACTGACCGCGACCAACCAACCATCCAACCACCTAACCGACCAACAGACCGACTAACCAACCAAGTTAGTCATTGGTCATTGAGGTACTCCTTCCAAGCACCTCTAATAAGCACACTACACACACACACACACACACACACACACACACACACACACACACACACACACACACACACACACACACACACACACACACACACACACACACACCTCACTCACATGCCTGCTAAACTTAGGGACAAAGGAAAGTATTTGTATACTTGGCAGTCCAGCTTCCTTTGATTGCAGCAGTGTTAGTGTAGGAAACAATGCCCAGGCTCTAATAATACACCAAGGAGAGAGAGAGAATTCCTCTAAGAGGAGCCACCGACCCGGGCTGCTATTTACAGATCCCCTGACTGACTGACTGACTGTACTCTACTTACTGTACTCTATGCATCTTGTCTTACTGGCTGCTCTTTTGTTTCTTTTGAGTACAGTCTTAAAACCTTTGCTTTGTACCGTTCCTGCTTTACTCACTATCCCCCCGTTTCACTAGGGGTCCCCAGAGCCACTCAAGGACCCCCGGGGAGGCCCCCACAGACCGCCACTGGCTACACTCCTCACTGAATAACAGTAAAGGTTTGTGAAGAACAGTAGAACAGTAGGCCCAACGTGCTCGCAGAGGAGGTCCGGCACTGCAGGGAGGCAGCGCTGCTTCTGACGGAGTGATGCCTCTCTCTGGGGCCTTTCACACCGGCCGGGCTCCGTGCGGGAGCCGGTTCCCGAAACGTAATCTCGAACCGGCCGGCGCGTTCACACCGGGAATAATTGGTTCGGAACATGACGGAGGCTTTAGTTCGGCCCTCTAGGAAAACACTGAGCACCGATTACAAAAAAAATTTATCCACTTTTTCTCCTCTTTTTACTTTTCTTCTCCCATCCCAATTTCGCTGTGCCCATGCCCCCCACTGGCCGGTTGTAGGGAGGATAGAAGCCTTGCATCACGTGTCCCCTCCGATACACGAGGAGGCAGCCTTTCACATCTTTTCACCTGCCAGCGCGGACTCTCTTTGGCGAGGTGTAACGCGTGGGAGGCTCACACTACCCCCGCCATTTCCTGTCTCTGCTGTGCAGGCATCCCCAACCGACCTTTAGGAGTCGCTGTCCACAACGTCCAGATTACCACCCATCGACTTCCACCCGCTAACTCTGCCAAATGAGTTAGTATGACGGCCGGCCCAAGCCGGAGGCAACGCCGACAGCCGGATTATAACCCCGGTGTCTCTTGCGTTGGTGACGAGCGCAATGTCCGCTGCGCCACCCAGCCGCCTACTGAGCACCGATTTTTCATGTTCCAAACCTATTATTCCCGGTGTGAACGGTTCAAGATTACGTTCGGGAACCGGCTCCCGCACGGAGCCCGGCCGGTGTGAAAGGCCTATCAGTGGTAACAGGGCGGAAGTGAACGGTTCAATGAATAGTGACCGTATTCACGCAACAGCCGCTTTGCTCTTACGTCACGCTCAGGTTGGGATTTATTTCCACCCTGTTTCCACTGGGTGGTCAAATGATGAGACATTCCAATCTAGAGAAACATCATTCTAGAGAAACAATTAAAAAAAAATTCCTCAAGTACATGGAGCATCCTGTTTGCACTCGCTCCCATACTATTACGCCTGTGTACTTGTGACATTTACTTGGCACTGCGGTAAACAGCATCCCAGGCACACACACACACACACGCTGCCTCTCCTGTCGAAAAGGGCCTGGCTAAAGAGCATCAAATCCCCTCTCCCTAAACCCACACAAGCCAAAGCTTCATTAGCATAGCTAACAAACTCCATGAAAGAGCAACAGTGGAGAGAGAGAGAACAATGGCAGAGTCTATTAAAAGGGGGAGTGCGGGAGAGGAGGGGAGGAGGAGAAGGAGGAGAGGAGAGGGGGAGGAGGAGAGAGAGAGCTATTGTTCTGGACTGATTTAGCTCCTGGTGTCACCCTCTGCAACTGTTGTCACTTCTAAGTTTAGCAGGACGGCTGGAGAGGAGGAGGAGGAGGAGGAGGGAGGAGGAGGAGGAGGAGGAGAAGGAGGAGGAGGAGGAGGAGGAGGAGGAGGAGGAGAAGGAGGAGGAGGAGGAGGAGGAGGTGGAGGAGGAGGAGGAGAGGAGGAGGAGGAGGAGGAGAGGTGGAGGAGGAGGAGGAGCAGGAGGGTACAATAGCAGGAGAGATAGGGGGTGGGTGGAGGTGGAGGTGCGGGGGACGAAGAAGGGAGGATGAAAGGTGGAGGATAAGATGCTGGAGGGAGTAAGGGATGCGGGGGCTGGTTGGGGAGAGTAATACATTACATGTAACTGGATAACAATAATCCAATTACTGTAATTCATCACAGTTACTGAAAACAATAATCAGAGTACAGATAATTTGTGAAAAAACATAACTTGACACCTTGAGGTTATACCTTCTGTGAACTGGAATAAATCGGGGGGCGACAGTGGTTCAGGAGCTAGAGCGGTCGTCTGGTAATCGGAAAGTTCCCAGTTCGATTCCAGATCCTCCTGTAGTGGGTCAAAGACACTTAACCCCTAACGGCTCCTGATGAGCAGGTTGGCACCTTGCATGGTCACCTCCGCCATCGGTGTGTGAATGTGAGTGAGTGTGTGAGTGTGTGAGTGAGTGAGTGAATGTGTGTGTGTGTGAACGAGTGAGTGTGTGAGTGAGTGAGTGAGTGAGTGAATGTGTGAGTGAGTGAACGAGTGAGTGAATGTGTGAGTGAGTGAACGAGTGAGTGAATGTGTGAGTGAGTGAGTGAGTGAGTGAATGTGTGAGTGAGTGAACGAGTGAGTGAATGTGTGAGTGAGTGAGTGAGTGAGTGAATGTGTGAGTGAGTGAACGAGTGAGTGAATGTGTGAGTGAGTGAGTGAACGAGTGAGTGAATGTGTGAGTGAGTGAGTGAATGTGTGAGTGAGTGAGTGAGTGAGTGAGTGAGTGAGTGAGTGAGTGAGTGAACGAGTGAGTGAATGTGTGAGTGAGTGAGTGAGTGAGTGAGTGAGTGAGTGAGTGAGTGAGTGAGTGAGTGAGTGAGTGAGTGAGTGAGTGAGTGAGTGAGTGAGTGAGTGAGTGAGTGAGTGAGTGAGTGAACGAGTGAGTGAATGTGAGTGAGTGAGTGAGTGAGTGAGTGAGTGAGTGAGTGAGTGAGTGAGTGAGTGAGTGAGTGAGTGAGTGAGTGAGTGAGTGAGTGAGTGAGTGAGTGAGTGAGTGAGTGAGTGAGTGAGTGAGTGAGTTCCATTTACCATTCCATATAAATCGTTAGTTTGATTGTATATTCTATGGATTATGGGGGCAAAATTATAAGTAAAAATAATAATAATAATAATAATAATAATAATAATAATAATAATAATAATAATAATAATAATAATAATAATAATAATAATAATAATAATAATAATAATAATAATAATAATAATAATAATAATAATAATAATAATAATAATAATAATAATAATAATAATAATAATAATAATAATAATAATAATAATAATAATAATAATAATAGTGCATTTGCTAGTCTAGTTCCTCAAGCAGGGTGTTCCACCGTCTTGAAAAGGGAGGAATGGGAGGGAGGAGAGAGGCTGGTCGAGGGGTAAAGGCAGATCGATAGGGAGGAGGAGGAGAGATGAGATGAGCTGAGGAGGTAATAGAGAGAGAAAGGACAGAGAAGTGATGGGTGAGAGGGTAGGGGAGAGGAGAGAGAGTGTCCAGGTTATAGGAAAGCTTTCACCAAAGTGCGTGTTCTGGCGCTGGCTTGGCACGCCTCGTCTCCATGTATTGTGTTCAGTTTGGCCGGGGGGGGGGGGGGGGCGAGCCATGGTAAAGTATGGTAAGAAAAATAGCTGCAAGAAAACGGTAAATGTCTGGCATCAATGGTTGCCAAATACTTACTGTCAAATTACAGTAAAATCAAATACATTTACAGATTACAACCTTTATTTAATGGTTAATATTTTGATAAAAGGTAATTTACTGTATTTTTATGGCATTTACACTTAAAGTAGAAAAACAAAAGTAATCTGTAAAATAATACAGTGAATTTCCCATGAAAAAACATCGATTTTTTTTACAGTGTACGTTGGGTTGGGATGGGTCGGGTTTGCGTCCTCATTGTACTTCTTGAGGACTCTGCGGTCATTAGGCAAAACCAAAACCCCCCGATAGCTACTGACTGTGGTACATAAACCAAACCATTATGACGCAGCGGTCCCAGTTGGCTTGGGCCGGGTCTGGTATGGTTCAGTACAGTACAGTACAACATGGTATGGCACGTTACAGTATGGTATGGTACGTTACATTATGGTGTGGTACATTACATTATGGTATGGTACGTTACATTATGGTGTGGCACGGTATGGTATGGTATGGTATGGTGTGGCACGGTATGGTACGGTAAAGAGAAAGGCAAATGGATGGTCAACATTTTAACCTGAACCTGAATCTCATTGTTCAGTTGTGAGGACTGAGGAGGACATGTGATAATTGGACATAAAATGTCCACCAATGTATTCGGCGTCTCGAGACCTCTGCGTGAACTCCGTGTGAACTCCCCGAGAAGGTCTGTGACGTGACGTCACCCGGACCTCAAGTCGACGCGGGGAGCCATGTCCAGAAGATGTTAGTCTGCTTTAATAATGTCTCGATTATCAACATGTCCTCCTCAAAACACAACAATAGGATTCAGGTTTAAAAAAAAAATTAAATTAAAAAAGTATCAGCAAAATGTTTAAGAGTTTGACTTGATAAGTGGACGAACAAACAAGAAAGAAACCAAGACAGGGAGAGCGAGACGAAGAGGGGGAGATGGAGAAGGAGAGAGGGGGGAGACAGATTACCCCAGCTGTCGGCTCATAAAGCGTCCGTGGGGTGAGGCGCTAAGCCCCCCAGTGAAAGCAGAGCTTAGGTGGGTGACACGGGGCAGCGGACCCCGTTTGGCCCACGCTGGCCCCCCGGAGCAGGAGCCTGAGCCAAAGCAAAGACACATGGATAAACAGAGGGAGATGGAGCTCCGCGCCTGCAAAGCCCACCGGGCTATAAGACGGCCGGCAGGCGGGCGGGCGGGCAGGCGTCACATTCTCCCCCAGTCAGGAGTGGAGACAAGGGGGTTAGGGCGCGAGGCATGGCTCCCTAGCTGGCTGGCTGGCTGGCTGGCTGGGTCGGGGCGGTATGGAATACATGATCTCGGCCGCTCAAGTCAATGAGTTCATCAGAAAGAATGCAGAGTCGTATGTACTGGGTTTGGCATCGAGGGAGTATGGAGGGAATTATGTTGAGTCTTGGCATGTGCCCTCTTTTTTCCTCACACACACAGTGCACACACACACACACACACACACACACACACGGTGCACACACACACACACACACAAAAATGCCTTATTTGAATCCACCTATTAAATTACACATATACGTTTCAAACGCGCGCGCGACTACGTAACAATAACATAGCATTTATCAATGACTACAGACACAGTTACTCTCAAGTCAAGTCATCTTTATTTCTATAGCACATTTACAAATGACTAAAGCCAAACCAAAGTGCTTTACAGGTACATGATAAAAACACATACAGTACCGTAATATAATACACCAAAATTACAGAAAAGGTACTGTATAATTAAGGGGAAAAAAACAGAACAAGGTGCAATATAAAAGAGACAAGACATCTCCACAGTACACACACACGAGCACGCGGGCCACCTCTACAGCTGTGCCTTGCTGCCGACCCCTCGTTAAAACAGCAGCCCTCTCTCTCTCTAACAGCCTCGGGACGTCCCACCAACCGCCATAAGGTCATGAGTGAGAGATGAGTGCCAGCCACTCCAACACACACCGCCACTCCAACACACACCGTGCCGAGTGTCTTTAACCACTCAGGAGCTCCAACGCCACCCTCCACTGGTGACCTCGCAGTCGCGGGGCATTAGCAGCTGGCGTTTTTTACGAGCTCCTCAACGTGGCAAAGCACAGTGTATATCCAACAGTTGAGGATCCATAAGTCATAGTTTCACGAGGGTTTACGCGGCCGAGCGGCTCGAGGAAGAGGAGGAGGAGGACTTTGAGCAAGTGGAAATAAACTGAGAGAGGACACTGGTTGTTATAGATTTGATTTAAAAGACTTAGACTTAGACGCTCATGTAATCTAAAATACACATTATTAATCTGTTGACCATTGTGCATTGTGAAGGAGGTGGAGTGTTGATTAGATACTCCCTAGATACAGGGATAAATACAGGTATATGTACTATATCTGTACACATCCCTTACCTACTCTTACTAGTTATACTGCTGGCCATTATGACTTACTGCCATAGTGTCTTTATACCTGTATCACTGTACATATACTAATACATAATACTACAACTGTGTATAGAATAGAAATCATCCCGAGGGAAATTTTACACTACAAATCGCTCACAGTAAACATTTAGACATTTAGACAGAACAAAGTCACGAATAAGAATAACAAAACAAATTGCCAAAGAATAAGAATAGAATAGGCCTAAGAATAAGATAATAATAATAGAGTACGGATCGGGATTCACATTTCGTATGTTATGTATATACTGTACATTCTAGTATAAAATATACAGTAAAAGATATACAGTAAAAATATACAGAAGTCTACAGAAGTCTTCAGTAAGTGTAATATTGAACAGTGTTGTTTTAAAAGTAAAAGTCCAGGAAGATGGTAACTGTCACGGTAACTGTAAATGTACATACATCTGATTAGCACTATACTCAGTAGTACTAATTTATATATTTTATATCCAGTTTAATCAC
>NC_140179.1:14553535-14578535 GCF_963971535.1 Notolepis coatsorum | reverse complement strand
CAAGTTTTCTGAATTGTATGTTTATATATGCAAATGAGGCACTTCCCCATTAAATATGTGCACATTTATGGATGCAATAAGGCAAAATGAAGTAAAATAAACAACTAAATGTGTGTTATTGACGTTTTATTGTCACTAGTTTAGTAGTTTCATAGAAGACATGTTTAGGAAGCAAAATATAACAAAATCTCAAAATCAACAAAAAAAGTATATTTGCCTATAAGACATTTACTGTACATTGGAGGGGGTTGCGTTAGGACATTTACAGGGGCCAGTTTCGAATTGCAGTCTCCCGTAGGTGTTCTTTGAGAGTGGTTTTGAAAGTGGTTAGTGATTCACATTCCTTTACGGCTGTGGGTAGGGCGTTCCACATTGATGTGGCATAATTGCTAAACGTGTTTAGTCCCTTGTTTGAGCCGAATCTGGGTTTAACATGATTTGTGGAGCTCCCTCTGGTGTTGTGGTCATGATATTCACTGACCTTTGGGAAGTATTTTGACATGTACATGGGTACCTTAGTGGTGTAGTGTATCTTGTAGACCAGGCCCATTGCAAGTTGCTGTACTCTGTCGTCTACTCTAAGCCATCCTAGGTTGTCAAAGTGGGCAGGGGTGAGGTGGGTTCTAGGAGGTAAGGTCAAGCAGTAGTCTGACCAGTTTGTTTTGTGATGTTTGTAATTTTGTTTTTAGCGCCTTTGAGGTGCTTTGGTACCATGAGGTGCAAGCATAGTTGTAGTACCCTTGAATGAGTGCTCCTGCCAGAGTCTTCAGGGTATTCTTGTTTACCAGAGAGGTTGTTTATCTAGTTCGTTGGTTGACTTTTTTTTATTACATTGGATGCCATTTTGTCACAGGAGAGATTTGCCTCTAGGATGGAACCCAGGTATGTAATTTCATCTTTCCTTGTGACAATATTGTCACCCACTGTAACTGAGAAGCCGTCGGTCTTGCTGAGTTTGTTATTTGAACCGAAGAGAATGGACTCTGTTTTACCCAGGTGTAATGATAGTTTGTTATCAGCGAGCCAGGATGACGTTCTTGACATGAGCTCTGCAGCAAGACTATCTTATAAAGCTCTTATAACGCTCTGTATTATGTCCTAATAAGGACAGCATTGAATGGCCTGACAATTCTCAACACTAATGGATACATTACACTCTAAACTAAAGAGTCTTTCATTTCATTGTATACTTGTATGCCGTGACAAATAAAACTCATGACTTGACTCTTGACTTGACTTGTCTTGTATTTACGTTGCATAGGGTATTGCATTCTACAAGGTGTACTTACAATTAACCCCCACATGATGGCACTATAGGGCAGAGGAGCACATCAGTGGAGCATTTACAGCAGCCAGGGGTTACATGTCAAGGACCCCCAAATACATACACATCAGGCCACAGACCCCCTCATCTGGTAATATTTTGTCTCAGGGATCCCCATCTGAAAAGCATTTTGTTATTAGATTTGATTATGTTTAGATTGCCATACTGTGACTGTTTCCTATAGGTGGTGAGAAGCACAGTATAAAACAAGCATGATTATCTTGAGTAACTTTTGTATTAATTTTAAGGAAAGCAGATTAGATATCTGAAACTATTCGATTTAGTTGATATCCAGGGGGATAGAGATCAACAGGCTTTAGTCATCATTTTCACAACAACAACAACAACAACAACAACAACAACAACAACAACAACAACAACAACAAAAATAATACATTTTGGGCAATTTTACATCAACATAACCACCAACACTGTGGCGGCACGGTGGCGTAGTGGTAAACACTGTCACCTCACAGCTAGAAGGTCCTGGGTTAGATTCCCGCTTGGGGACCAGGTTTCCGCGTTGCCAGGTACCCAGGTGGGGTATCTCCCAGGCCTTTCTGTGTGGAGTTTGTATGTTATTTTAGCTTTAACCAAAAAAGTACAAATGTAAACAAAATATGTACAGGTTTAGTTGACACCTACAGTCTATCATGGTATCATGAGCTCACTAAAAAAAAAACAATCTCATGGTGTGGTTTTCAATGGTCTGTCTATGTCTATACACCGTTATTATATGGCACCGGTCAGTATGGACAGAATATCCATGAAGGTAATGATGAAATAAGAAAACCTTGTTCCAATGCATTTTTATCACCACCGCTAGATGGCAGTATTACACTGCATAGGAAACTACAGTGTACTGAAAGCAGCCATAGGAGATAGACTGCAGAACTTTGATGAATGAATGAATGATGAATGCATGAATGAATGAATGAATGAATGAATGAATGAATGAATGAATGAATGAATGAATGAATGAATGAATGAATGGATGAATGAATGAGTGAATGAATGAATGAATGAATGAATGAATGAATGAATGAATGAATGAATGAATGAAAACTTTATTTAACAGATTGCAGAATGGGTACAATACAGTACGGCTCAATACACACAATTGTTAAGGGGGTGCATACCAGAGAAAGACTTTCGTCTTGTTTACATCAGGGTCCCCCATTTTCAATTCATAGTGACATTTATGACATACACAACATACATGACACCATGACATTTATGGCATAGGGACATACATGACATACAGGTATATAGTACTGTTACATTTGTGACATATACAATATGCAAATATACAGTACTGTTACCCATAGATCCTAACAGAGAACAGGAACCCTACCTGGGTTCCATCCTAGAGGCTAATCTTTCCTGTGACAAAATGGCATCCAATGTAATAAAAAAAAGTCAACCAACGAACTCGATTCTTGTACAAGGGACTAAACACGTTTCGCAATTATGCCACATCAATGTGGAACACCCTACCTAAAGCTGTAAAGGAATGTGAATCACTACCCACTTTCAAAGCCACTCTCAAAGAACACCTACGGGAGACTGCAATTCGAAACTGGCCCCTGTAAATGTCCTAACCCAACCCCCTCCAATGTACAGTAAATTACCTAGTATGGTTTTGTCAATATTCCAATGTACAGTTTTGCTTGTTTGTACAGTGTTTCCCCCCCCAACCCCCTCCAATGTACAGTAAATTATCCAATATGGTTGTCACTATTCCAATGTACAGTTTTGCTTGTACAGTTGTACAGTGTTTCCCCCCCCCCCAACCTCTCCTACCCAACCTCTCCTACCCAACTTTAGCAGATGTTTGAGCATCTTACCTCTATATAAGTGCATACTCATTCATCATGTTTCAGCTTCACTGCATAATGTGGTGTTATATTTTTTAACTTGACCTTCTCTCCCCAGCAACCTCATACAGAGCCTCACCTTCCCTCCTCTTTCTACCTTTTTACCTACCCTCCAATCTCCCCCAATCCCATTCAATCTTGTTTGCTGCAGCTCAAATGTATCCCCTTGCCCCACTTTGCCTTTTATGTCTCTGTCTGTGTTTTGTGTATTTGTATGTTTGTTTTTGTTTTGCTGCCATTTTGGCCAGGTCTTGCTCGAAAAAGAGATAATTGATCTCAAGTGACTACCTGGTCAAATAAAGGTAAAATAAAATAAATTAAGTGCATATCATTCATCATGTTTCAGCATCTTACCTCTATATAAGTACATACTGTGACGAGCCTGGTGGGGTTCAGACTCACCACGGTTCAAATACAAACAAATTTGAATGTCCACACAAGAGCAATATCAATCAATACAAGTATTTATTGAATTCAGGACAGAATCCAGAGGGAAAAGCTAAAGATTGGTTGTGATTCAGTCCGAGAGTCAAAAACACAAAACAGGCTCGCCGACAGAAAAAGGGATTGTTCACTATTCAGAGTAGTCGTCCGGCCCAGGGTCAGTACACAAGGGGGTTTCTCAGCCAGTCCAGGGTCCAGTACACAAAGAACACCTTCTCGCCTTCACCTCTCCTCTCACTACCTCTCACCTTCACAACTCCGAATATCTCAATCTCTCTCTCTATGTCACAACAACTCCAACCTCACCTCCACTCAACTTACTCCTAACTAACCTAGTGGCTTTGTAGTGTGTGGGTCTGGGCGTGTGCACGTGAGATGTGGGTGGACTAATGATGCGCAGGTGTGTTCTATCAGTATTAATCAGCTACCTAATTGACTCTACTCCTTCCGTGGCAAAAGTATCTCCCATCCTTCACATATCCATGAGAGGGGGGGTGAGATCTGCCACATATCCCCCCCTTAGCTCTGACCTTCTCGGGCGGACCACGTTCCCAGTGCTTCTCTCCTGGACAACGCATCCACGTTCCCGTGTGCTGCGCCAGACCTGTGGAGGATGGAGAACACAAAAGACTGTAAGGACAGGAACCAGCGGGTGACCCTAGCGTTGGTGTCTTTGTTACGTGATAGCCATACGAGGGGTGCATGCATGGTCCGTGACTAGGGTGAAGCGCCGTCCCAACAGATAGTACTTTAACTCTTTGAAGGCCCATTTTATGGCCAAACACTCTTTCTCTATTGTGGAGTAATTCTTCCCCCGGGGCAGTAGCTGGCGACTGTTAAAAGTCACTGGGTGTTCCTCATCTTCTCTCAGACGGCACCCACCCCAGTCTCCGACGCATCTGTTAGCACCAACAGAGGCTGGCTGAAGTCGGGAGTCACCAGCACTGGTTCCGAATACAGTTTGTCCTTCAGCTGCTGAAAGGCCTTCTCCATCTCCTCGGTCCACAGGACCTTGTCTGGTAGTTTGTTCTGGGTTAGGTCTTAGTGACACGTCATTTCTATATGGACAGTCACGTGAAAGATGGCCTTCTTCGCCACAGTTGAAACACTTCCTTCTGTCATTATACATTACAGGTGGTCTGAAGAGGGGTGTGGGGTTGATGTAGTGGGATGATTCGGATCTCTTACCCGTCTCCTTTAGCTGGCTGGGTGGTCCGGACTTCGTGCTGCTACTCCTCCGGTACAGTGTGTCTGCTGCTTGATATACTTCCATTCCCTCTACGACCTCGTCGAAGCATGTGGGCTTTGTTTGGCTGATAATTTTCTGTGCGTCGGCAGGAAGGGCACATAAATATCTGTCCATTGCCATCCGTTCGATAAGTGAAATGTTCTGAGGCTCAGCTAATAGCCAATTGTTCGCTAGCCGTAGCAAGTCATGTGTGGGTCTGGGCGTGTGCACGTGAGATGTGGGTGGACTAATGATGCGCAGGTGTGTTCTATCAGTACTAATCAGCTACCTAATTGACTCTACTCCTTCCATGGCAAAAGTATCTCCCATCCTTCACATATCCATGAGAGGGGGGGAGAGATCTGCCACAATACTCATTCATCATGTTTCAGCAGTCTTACCTCTATATAAGTGATAGTGTACATGACTGCCATCAAAACATTCTATTACAGAAAAGGGAGATGTTGTGTTCTGTAATGCATGTGGAAGCTGTACTTCCCAAGAGTCTCGGGGCGTAGTTGATACAATGCCATGTTATGCATACAGAAGTAGAGAAGAAGAAGAGTCCTGCCTTGCTATACAGGTGAAGTGAAGAAGAAGAGTACACGCAGAATGATAATAGAACAGAGTGTACCATGCTAACCTGCTTGACTAAAAGGCTAAAAGAGTAACCTGCTTCCTGAGTCTTATTACTACACCTGCCTACATACAAAATACTACGTACGTACTACCTAACAGGGCCATTTAAGACATCTTAGATTTTGGGATTCCCCAACCGTCCCTAAGCTTGGATTCGGCTTTATTTGGGAGGAATCATAGTGATTCCTTCATGTCAACTCTACAGGCGTCCTTGGAATTAATGAGGGGGTGTGTGTGTGAGAGGGCATGCCCAGTCTGAGGCCTATTCTTGGGGGTTAGGGTTAGGGTTAGGGGGGGGGGGGGGGTGTGTGAGAGGGCATGCCCAGTTTGAGGCCTACTCTTAGGGGTTAGGGTTAGAGGGCGGAGGAAAAGAAACTAACCAGGATTCCCTCCGTAGCGGCAAGCGAAGAGGGAAGAGCCCAGCGCAGAATCCCCGCCCGCGGCGGGCGTGGAAAATGTGGCGTACAGAGCTCGATGTCAGAAAAAATTTAAATAAAATAGAATCCAAGCTTAGGGACGGTTGGGGAATCCCAAAATCGAAGATGTCTTAAATGGCCCTAAGAGCAAATTTGTTGTCTTATGTCCGTTGGAGAATGAGACCCATTGATGACATGTTGACTTACCACTTTGGAACCCTGTGAGCCACTCTATGGATAATTCAACACATGAAAGCTCATCTGTCATTTGAGTAACTACAGTAGACATAGCTGTGGGTGGCCAACAGTTGGTAGGCTACTGTATATCTATCCAATGCCAACGGCTTGAACCCTCAATGACATCTGTGGCAGCTGTCCCTGCCACACCTAAGTGGCCTTTCCCGGGGCTCTAAGACAAAGGGACACAGGCGATGAGGGTCAAAGCTAAGATGTTTATTGAAGAGAGGTGGCAGGATGTTAAAAGCCAAGGCAGATGTAACATGCTGTCATAACAAACGCTTTTTCTACAGTATGTGGTATGTGGGTGGTGTGTGTGGGTGGTGTGTGTGTGTGTGTGTGTGTGTGTGTGTGTGTGTGTGTGTGTGTGTGTGTGTGTGTGTGTGTGTGTGTGTGTGTGTGTGTGTGTGTGTGTGGAGGGGGGCTGATTTACTGTATCTTGTTTTTATTGATTGCTCTGATGCACAACAAGTGTGTGCAGACACCCCTGCTTCTGGGCTCAATTAAATAGACCCAAGACAGGTGTGGCTGCTTAAATCATCCACCCCCGACCCCCCCCCCTCCCCACAGAGCAGAGATATAAGGAAAAAGCTTTTGAGACACACCAACTAGGCCGAAACTCTCTGATCCTTGACCAACGTTCTGATCAGATCTAGCTGATACAAAGGATGACCTCTTCGCCATGGACGGCTCCCGCTTCCTGTCCTTCAATATGGACCTTGGCCTTAGGTCGGCCAAGTCGTTCTGAGCATGAAGCGAGGTGAGTCCGATCCGTTGTGATGGCTGTGGCACTATCATCATTCATTTGGTCGTCCTCAGGAGAGTTCGCCAGCAGAGATTCCAATCATCCCGGTAGATTGGAACTCTTTCTACGCAATGTTGATAAATGAGGCCCCCGCCTGGACACACACCCAAGAACACTGTTTATGGACTACACCTCCTGTTAGCCAAAATGCAAACATGTTACATAAGCCCCACACCTCATTCACTGGTGGTACCACTCCTTTCTCAGCGACAGAGCCTAGCTGGTTAAGATCAATAGTACTCTCTCCTCCCCTGTGATCAGAAGCTGTGGAGCACCACAGAGCTGTTCATCCTCTACACCAGTGGTTCTTAAACTACGGGTCGCGACCCAAATTGGGGTTGCGGGTAGGTGACAAAATACATATATATTTTGGCTAAATATGCCTCGTTTTATAAATGTGTATTGATAACATAGTGCTGTAATTAAATGTTCTAATAAATATGTTCTAAAAAGTTCAACAACGTGTGCTTTTATTTTGATATTCCTTAATTCCACATTTGAAATTACACAATACGGTCCCAAAAAAAAATCCTAAATAAAATGGGGTCGCGGTATGAAACGGTTTGAGAACCCCTGCTCTACACACAAATGACTATCAGCTCAACCAGCAGCCATTACATTATCAAGTTCTCAGATGACATGGTACTACTGGCCGGGCCCTACTGAACGATGAGGACACTCCAACTTACCTGGACAGTGTAAACAGGTGCAGTGTGTTACGATTGGGGGTGCTATGAGGGTGAGAACGCAGTTGCAGACCAGGAAGAGAGGAGGCAGAGACGGCAGGGTAACGGGGAAATATATAAAGGCTTTACTTGGACGAAATAATACAAAACGGAACATACAAAGGCTCAGCCGAGCTGGCTCTAAGACAAAACAACACTGAAGGACACGGGAAAACAAAGAGGAACGAAAACGGAAACATAAACTACTTACAACGGACATGAAGCAAGGGAACACTGAGGTGAGTGAGGGTAACAAGGAGGGTACTGGAGACAATGATGCCACGAGGAAAGAGAGGAAGACACACACTTAAATACCAAGGCTAATGAAGATTGGCAACAGCTGGCCAGGCCAGTCCAAAACAAACACTTAACCATTAGACAAAAAGCAATATACCAAACAACACTAACCATGGAAACCAATTCACACCAGGGTGGGGAAGTTCAACAACAATACACACAGTGACATCCCATTAATCATCCCATTAATCAAAGTAAGCATGTGAGTTAATAAGGGCAGAATCAATGTCTGCACCAACTGGCTCCTCTGGCCACTAGAGGGAGGTAGGGGACCACTGTCAGGAGGTAGGGGACCAGGTAGCCTGTAGCTGTTCCGCAACCGTTCCTACTTCCGGGGTAGGCCTGATTGGCCCCGACAGGCACGTGACCCGCTGCGGCCACGCCCCGCGGCAGCCCCAGGAGCAAGCCCGCTACTGCTGGAGTTCGCTTCGCCTTTCACATCGCTGCCGTTGGCGAAAGCAGGATGAGAGCAGGATGAGAGGCGAGAGCGTAGATTTCGCTGTGTATCATTTAAAATGTAATCATTTAACATTTGAAAGGCATACATTGTTGTCATACAGAAGTACAGAATACTTTTATCCAAAATGCTTCTTACTGTTACACTGCAGTGCACGGCTTTAGTCTCACTCGAGTGAGGAAGACCGCTGGTTCTCCAACATACAGCCCGCTGGTTCTCCAACATACAGCCCGCTGGTTCTCCAACATACAGCGGTGTGCTCTTCAGAATGTACCGGGAGAAACGTTTACTGTACCCTGCAGACATAAGCGTCTCACAGGGCTGAGCTGTGCACGGCTTTAGTCTCACTCGAGTGAGGAAGACCGCTGGTTCTCCAACATACAGCCCGCTGGTTCTCCAACATACAGCGGTGTGCTCTTCAGAATGTACCGCTGGTTCTCCAACATACAGCGGTGTGCTCTTCAGAATGTACCGGGAGAAACGTTTACTGTACCCCGCAGACATAATAAGCATATAAGCAGTGCTTACTAACGTTATTAGTTACGTTTTTTCTGACCGAATTAGTCATTCATTTGTCTGCTTTCGCCAACGGCAGCGATGTGAAAGGCGAAGCGAACTCCAGCAGTAGCGCGCTTGCTCCTGGGGCTGCCGCGGGGCGTGGCCGCGGCGGGTCACGTGCCTGTCGGGGCCAATCAGGCCTACCCCGGAAGTAGGAACGGTTGCGGAACAGCTACAGGCGACCAGGTAGGCGACCATTGTCAGGAGGGAGGAAATGTTCACTGTCATTCTCATAACCGGCCCAGCAAGGGCCGGCCCTGGGGACGTTACAGCAGTGGTGTGAATCGTGTGATAGTAACTCACTTGTCCTCAATGTTTCAAAAACACAGGAAGTCATCTTTGATCCCAGGTCTGTGACGGATTGTAGCCCAGTCCTTATTCACGATCAGCCCATCAAACAGGTGGACTCCTATAAATACTTGGGAGTTCATGTCGACCATACTCTGAGCTGGAACGTACATGTACATTTTATTTGTACTAAAGTGCAACAGCATATTTACCTTCTACGTAATGATAATAATAACTTCGTTTTATATAGCGCCTTTCAGAAGACCCAAGGTCGCTTTACATAGGGGGGGGGGGGGGGGGGGTAACAAAAGTAACAAACATAGTGGACAGACACAACAAGTGAGAAATTAGGGGTTAAAGGCCAAGTTGAAGAGGTGGGTTTTGAGGAGTTTTTTGAATGAGTCCAGAGTTGGGGTGTTGCGGAGTTCTGCAGGGAGGGAGTTCCAGAGGGTGGGAGCTGCCACACTGAAAGCTCTGTCCCCAAGGTCCACAGTCTGGTTCGGGGATTGGAGAGCTGATCAGTGTCCGTGTATGTTAGTCTGTTTGTCATTCTGTGTCGGGCTTCACCAGCTAAGGTTGCAAAATGAGTAACTAGGGTCCTAGGGAAACGCTGCACAGTAAGTGTTGTCTTGATGTTATTGTGGAACACATCTGATAGACCAGGTAGTATATAGTATTTTTGTTATTTTGATTATGTCACTGTTTGGGAATGTCACCTCTGCACCTTGGGAGGCTGGGCAATAAAGCAACATCAGGACCTTTTATTCTGACTATACGCCATCATTTGTGTTTGGAGGGGAGCAAACGAGAGGACCCCGTCATAGGCCGATAGCGACGGATAAAGCAATGATTGTATCCAGATTATTTGATTATTGACACTAAATGTATTAATCTAGCTAATAACTGGGGAGACCGATAAAGGAGTATAGCAGGACGACTGCATCTGATTCTCGAATGCTGGTTCACGAAAACCAAAAAGGTAGATCACATCACTCCCAATTCTCAGGTCTTTACACTGGCTTCCTGTCTGTCAAATAATTTACTTTAAAATAATACTGCTGAATGTTTTATGACCTAAAATATATACTGCTGCTACGTTATGAACCGTCCAGACCTCTCGGGTCGTCTGGGACAGGTCCGCTTTGTGTCCCCAGAGTCCAAACTAAACGTGGAGACGCAGCTCCAGATATCTGGAACAAACTCCCCGAAGACTGCAGGTCATCACCCCGACTCTCCGCTCTTTAAACATCAAGACTGAAAACGTTTCTGTTTACCATTGCCTTTGACCAAATCAAATTTTAGGTTTTGATTAATATTTTGCACTGCACTGTAACTTTTATTATTTCTGTTATACTCTTTTTTTTTAGCTTTTGGTGATTCAATTTGAATGTTTCTTTGTTTGTGCTTTAATTAATGGCCTACTGTTTTGTAAAGCACTTTGAATTGCTTTGATGCTGAAATGTGATATAAATAAACATGCCTTGCCTTTATTCAGTTGTGAAAATATATACTTTTTTACTTCTGTGAGTTAAAACAAAAATCAGCATACTATTCCTCTTAAATCATTGACCGCCATGCTCTTTTCCCATCTTTACTCAATGGCGCCAGCGTTATTGACCATATTAGCCATGTTTGCAGACCCATCGTGTGTTCTGTATTATAGCTATGGAGACAATAGTAGGCTATGGTTCATTTGACAGGCATTGTTCACAGTCCATCACTGACTAACCAGTTAATTTCTACATACTGTTGTTTGTGCACTATTACACGCTAAACATCGCCCCTTTCCAAAATAATCCAGTCTTTTTTCATAGATCGCGAGATATGACGCGTTATATGCAATATGCCCAGATCGCTTGGTTTGCTCGCCTGAAACCCCAAATACTTCCAAATCAAAGGTATATACCATGTACATATGTGTCTTCACAAAATCATCAAGGTCGTTTTAACTCAAAACTGCGATCGTTACCAGAAGCATGTTTTAGGTCCGGTAAAATACGACACTGTGATTGGTACAAAAACATGTTTCAGGTTCGGTACAATAGACATAGAATATACCTTACTTTAGCCAGAAGGTACTCCAAAAAGAATAATCCCCAGTGATCCCATCGCCATCGCGATTACTCGTGTATATGTGTATACTTGTGTATACAGGAAATAGGTTTGAGGCTATAAAATCTCTGAGCGATCGCTCTGTCCTCTGAGGGGGAGGAGTTCTTGCAGACAAAAACATTTAAAATAAAAGTGTGTCCACACTAAACTATCCCAGTTCAAAAGGTAGGCGATACTGCCACCTAGCAGGATTCGATCGTCATTGCAATTTTAACGTAGGCAGCGGTGCAAGGGAGACCCAGGGAGCTCCGGCCGAGTGGGGATCAAAGGGAAAATATCAAAGGATATCAAGCGTTGGCGCCGAAACACGGGTATATAGTCGTATAGTTTTTGGCGCAGAAAGAGTTAACAGGCGCCCCCAAAAGTGGTGATTTTAGTTTTCGTTTTTGAGGACTGCATACTTTTTTTGCAAACCAAAATACTATACTTTGGTCTCTTTTGAAAGATGACATTCTGAAGTTTCCGATACAATAAGTAAAATTCACTTTTAGTGCTAATGAAATAGAGTAACATAGGTCTGAAGTTGAGTTGTAGAAAAACTTGTTTCTCACGTTTTTCTGTAGTAGTTAGTCAGAAGTAGTATTTCCCCAAAACAATGTATCGTGTTTTGGAATAATGTAATAACCAGTAGGCCCTATGTGTAATCATTTTATGTAGGCCTGTGTTTTAAAGGCTGAAATCGTATTCCTATCAAACTATGCCAAATGGTGTTTCATTGTAGATTACAATTGTAATTGTTTTTTAAAATACTTTAAAGTTTGACACGTGACTAACTAAGTTTAGACTTGAAATATGAATGCGAAGGCATTTGTAATTTAGCCAATGGTCAGACTTTAGACAATCATAAATGTTGCGCATTATTACTCAACGGTTTGCAATCTACCCAGTGGGAAATGTTATATGATCATAAATGTCATGATTTATATCTGTATGTTGTGTTGTGTATGTCATAAATGTCATCATGATGAATAAAAAATATGGGACCTTAATACAATTTTCAATCAATCATACCCAGCAGGGGGCGGGCCTTGGGATCCTGCCGCGGGCCACGCTGCTGTCACTCACAGAGAGCGACCAGTGTGATTTTGGACCGTCGCGTCAAGACGCACAACAGAACCCCGGACGCATCTCCTGTCGCGCCGCAACTAGTCTCCTCGCAGTTCCCCCGGGCCTGGAAGACTCATTTTAAAGGAAGACATTACTTCAGGAGGCAGAATGAAGGAGGAGGCGATTGAGGGAATCGAGAGGTTTGACAGTCCGGGCAAAGGGAGAGGTATCCGGGTTACAAAACCATTCAATGTGGGGGAGCTCCTATTCTCCTGTCCGGCATATTCGTGCGTTCTTTCTGTTAAAGAGAGAGGTTGCTACTGCGAGTTCTGCTTCACCAGGTATTTCAAAGCTACTGTTTTTTTATTTTATTGTAATGATTCTTATCTCGTGGCTCTCCCCCAATGGCATTATGATCGCCGTATGCGCAAGAGCGCACGGACATCACTATCCAAAGTAATGAGTTTATGACGTGGAACATCTCTAACCCACTTTATACTTTATTTCGAAATAGTATCGACAAATATCTAACTAAATACCTTGTTAAATAGATTGTCCCCCCCACACACAATCTAAACCATGAGGCTACAACTCCATGCGGGTAGACGTGTGCAGGTGTCGGGTCTATAAAAATCTATTTCGGTGGTGTGTGGCTCATATTTCTGCGAGTCCCCGAGAGGGGACAGTGGTTCATTTATATCCCTCCCAACCAACTGACCAACCAGGAAATCAAATAAATCCTGGTTTGATATTGTGTCATTCAAAATGTCACTATTTAGTCATTTACATCTAGTCACTCACATCATGTATAGAAGTGCTTTTGATTCATAAGGTGAACTTATCATATATTGTATCGGTATTTCTGATTGCAGCCTTCACTATTAACAACCATTTTGATCTATTTCCCTGCCAGACTATGAATTGAAAATGGGGGACCCTGATGTAAACCAGACGAAAGTCTTTCTCTGGTCCTCATCCCCTTAACAATTGTGTGTATTGAGCCGTACTGTATTGTACCCATTCTGCAATCTGTTAAATAAAGTTTTCATTCATTCATTCATTCAGACATGCTATGTTGCAAATACACACCATGTAAGTCTCTGTTGTGTGGAGTAATATCGTGGTAAGGTCCTCCCTTGTACTGTAAGTAAGTAGATGTGCACATGTTCTCCTAGAACCATAAACACTACACTGTACATACTGTAATAGACATTCATTCAATAGAATGAAGATCCCCAACTGTTTTATCTTGGTTTCTGACCCAAGATATCATTCAACTCCTGTTCCAGGGAGGGCCTCTTCTATGTTACTGGCCTAGTTTGTTTGTGAGGGCCACTGATTTTTGCTGTAAACTCATTGTTGGAAATTGTATCTATTAGGATGAACCCATCTTATTTCTGAGGGCTCCCACAACATAAAGAACCTTCTGTCCGACATCTCCGCCTGGATGACAACCAACCACCTCAAACTGAACCTAAGCAAAAACAGAATTGCTCACCCGACCGCAAGGACGCGAGAAGTCCGCGGGGAGTGGGGGTGCTGAGATATCGATCGTTTTTTAATTAGTTTTTATAATTTTTTTTTATATAAAATATATATATTATATAATTATACTTGTAGTTGTATTGTCTGCGAGACATCGCCACCACGCAACACGTCAAAATGCTCGCTATCTGCAAACAGCTCCACTGTCTGTCATGTCATAACCAACACTCTCGTTCACTTGACTAGAGGATACTATGATGAATTGAAAATGGGGGACCCTGATGTAAACAAGACGAAAGTCTTTCTCTGGTCTGCATCCCCTTAACAATTGTATGTATTGAGTTGTAGCCTACTGTACTGTACCCATTCTGCAATCTGTTAAGAAACTTTTCAATCAAACTTTTCAATCAAAACTGCTGCCCAACCGTTCTGATGCACACATCACAGCCCAGCTTACCCCACCTGGCTGTTGCGCCCTCCCTCTGCAATTCGTTCCCCGCATACATGATCGCCGACATGATGCAAAAGGTCTTCGATCACCCTCCCGGGGGCTCGGATAGTTCTGCTGGCTTGTTCATATATTCCTTTACTGCGAATGCAGTGTCCCAAAAGTCCAAAACTATCCCAGCCGCTGTGTCTATTTTTTTTACCAACGGATTTCCAGTTCCGCGTTGACGCTTCCAGGCCGCGTCTATTCGAATCCCAACCGGTTCATGCGTCGGCTACACGCTGTTAATAATAACACTGCATTATCGAGACAGCGCCCCTATGACGATCTGAATGAATTCCAAGAGTAGGGTAAATCTGCAGTGTCGTTCCGCTCTGTGACATGAGTAGCCTCGGTTACAAATTTGGAATAAAATCCAAAACAACCTTGCAGTTGCAGTTACACTCCCATCCAGCAGGGGGTGCTGCAGCCCCTGCCGCACCCCCCCTTCTCGCGTCCCTGCCCGACCGCCAAGAACATTGGTGTTGTCCTTGATGACCGGCTGAAGTTCTCTGCTCACATCGCTGCAACAACCAGAACCTGCTGATTCCTCCTGAGCAACGTCAGAAGGATGCGCCCCTTCCTGACAAAAGAAGCCACCCAACTCCTCATCCAATCAACAGTCATCTCCCGCCTGCAACGCACTGCTTGCTGGCCTCCCGACCACTGCCACCAAGCCTCTTCAACTCATTCAGAACGCAGCGGCCCGCCTGATCTCAAACCTACCGAAGTCAGCCCATGTCACCCCACTTCTTAGGGACCTGCACTGGCTCCCCATGGCCGCACGAATCCGCTTCAAGGCCCTCGACCTGGCAAAAGAGAACGGCTCCCGCCTACCTCCGGTCAATGGTCTCTAACTACACACTGTTAGATAACAGTGTTTCTAGCCTTTAATAATTTCTCTCACTCATCACCTGCTGTTCCGTGACTGGCCTCCGCGTTGTGTCATTTTACTTGGATATCTCATTAGCTGTCTCACACTGTATCAACCCCTGTTAGTACATCCGTGGTCAGAAGAAACGACACTGCAACGTGATCTCTTTCCTTAGATCCTCATGTTTATTTTCATAAACATAGCTTCGTACCAGATGTAACCAATTCTGTAATGTAACAGTCTTTTTTTTTTAACAAAATCTTTTATTAACATTTATAGACAAACAACACTTAGACAATACTTACAATGACATCAATAACATAACAATACATTAACATGGGCCCCTTGAATTTGGCTGCGTTCAGCCTCCCAGACCCCCATGAGAGGGACCTCCCGCCATCCACCCCTAGAAATAGGGTTCCCCGGGGAGCTCCAGTAGCTCACCACGTACCGCGAGTGCTATTTCAGCACCGTGGACAACCGTGCTCGTCACGGATCTGGAGCTGAGCGCGTTCGAATCCCGGACGGCAGCCGTGCCTTTCCCAGAGTGTCTTCCCCCCCATCTGAACCCTTTCAGCCTGCTTCTGTCGGTCGAACTTGACCAAGTATGAATGCGATGAAAAAGCGATAAACGCTAAAAAGAACCAGCTGACTGGTCAAAGTTTTAAAAAAAATAAATAGGGTTCCCCCACATCCCAGGTCCGTCCCACGCGGGGCAGAGCACTCAGCGACACGGGTCCCTTGAATTTAATTGGGCCAGGCTCAGTAGAGGAGCGAGGGGTGGTACACCCCCCCACCGAGCCACGCCTGCTACCTCCCATGTCACCAAGCACCCCACCCCACGCACAACGTCCCCACAACATACAAGACCCCCCTCTCCCGGGCCAAACCACAGAAACGATGCCCCCCCCCCGACCTCCCCCCCCGACCCCCCCCCCCCCCCCCCCTGAGCTAAGCCCGCAGAACTCCCCCATATCCCAGGCCGACACGCGTGGAGCCGGGCCCCCAGCGACACGAGTCCCTTGAATCAATTGGGCCAGGCCCAGTAGAGGAGAGGATAGGGGACTCCCCCCCAATGAGCCAAGCCCGCTACTTCCCATGTCACGAGAGCCCCACGCACACCGACCCCGCAACACACAAGACCCCACTGGGCAAAGCTCAGCCGCTCTGACCCCCATAAGAGAAACCCCTCCCTCCCGCCCTCCTCCCAGAGAAACAGAGCCCCCCCCATATCCTGGTCCACCATGCGCGGAGCCGAGCACCCAGAGCCTCCACCAGCCCCCGCCCGACCGCCAGGCCCCCGGCCCACGAGAACCCCAAGCCCGGTGTCCCCCCGGCCCGGCGAGCAGACCTCCCCGGCCACGGCGACCGAGGGCCCCAGGAAACCCCACCCCACCCATACCGATCCCACAACACGCAAGGCCCCCCTCTCCCGGGTCGAACTGCCGGAACGATGGTCCCTCCCCCCGACATTCCCCCCCACTGAACTCAGCCTGCCCACCTCTGTACCTCCCATGTCACCGATGTCACTATACATTTATACTTAAAAAATAAAACTGACAATAAGAAAACATTTTATGTAAATAAAATAAGCTATATGATTAGCACTTTTTGCCTCCGTTGGCGGTTTGGAGGGGAATCAGCTCTCCTATTGGAGAAGCCCCCCCCCTAGTGACGGAGATACCCCCAATGGAGATTCTCCAAGCCTCTCTTCATGTCCAAATTTTTTTTATTCTTGTCCTTCACAAATGTCCATGTGCACATTTAAAGCAACTACTATTCTAACATAACTCAGATTCTAACATAACTCAAAGAAAAAAGACAACATTTGGCGCTCCCATGGTATTAGAGGATCTTAGTCGTTTCCCTCTGTTCCCCGTTGGAAGGGTGAGGAGTAATGGCTCTCCTAGTGAGAGGGCTCCCCCTAGTGGCGAAAGTGCGCACTATATAAGTCCAACATTCGTTCTGTGGACGGCCTCAGAGCTCCCGGTCAATGTTCTGAATCCGTCTTTCTTATGCTCATGTTCATTTGTATTGTGTGTCACGTGTAATCCTGTAGGTCCTTCATACCAGTCCATCGTGTATTATTCCCCAATATGTTCCTAATCAGCGTGTCCCTTTTTAAAATAAATTTCAAATAGTTTGTCTATAACGTGTGTATTGTAAATCATAGTGTTAATTATTCCAAATTATGGTGTTATAGTTTTATACTTCCTGGGGTAACTGTTCAATTATCTTTCCTCTGTTGCATCTATTCTCAACCCCAGGTCCATCGTGTGTATGTTTGTTTGAGGTACTCTTCCATGTTGATTTGGTCTTGTATCTTTATTTGGATCACCGTGGCCCTTCATGCCCCTTTCTCGTGTCCCTTTGTCGTTCTTCATAGTTGCTCTGCTTTGAATCGGTTCAGGTCCCCTCTTTTCCTCCTCCCATCCTCCTCTCCTCGTCCTCGTCTCCCGGCTCTGGTCCACCCAAGCGCCCTCTCCATCCTCCGCGTCAGCGTAGGCCTAGGCGGTAGGCCTCTCTCCTTCCCCTCCCGGTACCTTCCATCCTCCTCGCGCCGTGTCCCTCGCCGCCTCCCGCACGCTGTTGGGACCTGGTTCCTTTCTTTTTCTAGAATTTTATTGATCTTTTTCCCCCTCCTTTTTTCCTCCGATTTTCTCCCATCCCAATGTTAGTCGTTATGCCAATTCCCAATCCCCTTCCTGGTCGCTGCGCACTTACCCCCCACAGTCGGTCTGGGAGAGTGGAGGCTACCACGTGCTTCCAATCAACCGCTTCTTTTCAACTGGCAGCGCGGATTCTCACTGAGAGGGCGTAGTGTGTGGAAGGATCACACTATCCCACTTAGATCCTGGTTCCTTTCTTTTTCTGAATTTTCTTTATTTCTACATAGCTCCGACGCTTCCTTGCCACCTCCGTTGGATTTTTCAGTGTTACATTGTATGCTCCGCATTGCTCCTAATCCAATCTGCTTGGTGGCCTGGTTAGCTTCTATGTTAGCTTGTAAGCTAGTTCGTATGTTAGCCTGTAGATTTTCTGCATTTACAATCAGCGTCCCGCTAGCTTGTTCTACCTGTTGCATCTTTGCCTCGTGTTGAGTCTTTTCCATTGGTGTATTTACTTCATCTGGGGTTGCTTTTCTTTCATTTGTCCTCGTGTTCATTCTTCCTTCTTTCTTTTGTCCTCGAATCTTCACTTTTTATTTAGTTTTGAATTGTTTTACTTCCTTTTTTTTATATTCATTGACCGGGAGCTCTTTCATGTGGCTGCTCACCTGAACGTCGGAAACCGGAAGTCCCCCCTTGAACAGTCTTAATTCATTCTTCTCCACCGTCTCTTATGCTATTAGTCCAATGGTTCTGGGCCTCATCGTAGCCAACATATTCCCTGTTAGCCGAAGCTAGTGATGATGTGTCACTTCCCCTCCCCCACCCAGCGAGGGTGAGGAGGGATCTCAAAGTCTCTGATCAACGCGTCTGCTCGCCTGTGCGTCGTGTCTCAATCTAACTAGTCTCCTGAAGACCCCACAGCTTACCGTCTTCAAGTCTCGCAATGTCGACCTCTCTCTCATGACTGTTACTATGGCAATGGCACTTTTTTCTTTTCTTTTTTTGTATCTCTCTTTCTCCAATTTTTCTCTGTTTTCTCCCCGTCCCAATTTAGTCGTTGTGCCAATTCCCCCCCCCCCTCCCCTACCTGATTGTTGTGCGCATGTTCTCCTACTGGTCGGTACAAGGGAACCCTGAAGTATCCGCACGCTTCCTCCGACACGTGCGGCGACAGCCAGTGGCTCTCTTCTCACCTGGCAGCGAGGGCTCTCATTGGTGAAGTGTAACGCGTGGGAGGTCACGCTGCCTTCCTCAAGTCCTGCCTCCGCTGAGCAAGCGCCCAGACCTGACCTGTAGGCGCCGCTGTCCACAACGCCAGTTTCCCACCCACGGCTTCCATCCCCCTAACCCGGCCAAAACTAGTTAGTATAGCGATCAGCCCAAGCCAAGTCGAGACCACAGCCTCTTGCACTGGTGACGAGCGCAATCTCCGCTACGCCACCTGACCGCATTCACTTTTGACCCAAATCACTATAGCAACGGCGATGTTGATATTACTAAACGATGGGACCACACCACCATGTGAGAGCCCAGTGCCGCTGCACACAATGACCTTGGCTTGCTTGAGAGCTCAGCTGATAACAGGCCCTCGTCTGCAGCCTCACTGGAGCCAGACATAGTGACTGATACTGTCCTCTTACAACTAATATCAACGAGTAGATGCTGTCACCCACCGATATATACATTATATACACATTGAAAAACATAGATTCCGGCGCGGCCGGGTAGCGCAGCGGACTAAGCGTCTGTCTACCACCACATAGCCAGTGGGATCGAATCCGGCTGTGGTGCTTCCGGGTTGGCCGACCGTCCATACTAACACAATTGGCAGTGTCAGCGGGTGGGGAACCCGGCGAGGGTGGGTCCTGGTTGTTGTAAACAGCAACTCCTACAGTTCGGTCGGGGCGCCTGCACAGCAATGAAGGATCTAGGAGAGGTAGTATGACCTTCCACACGTTACACTCTCCCAGTGAGAGTCCGCACTGCCAGGTGAAAAGAAGCGGTGGGCTGGGTACACATGTGTCGGAGGAAGCATGTGATAGTCTCCGCCCTCCCAGACCAGTTTGAGCCTCCCACACGTTACACCTCGCCAATGAGAGTCCGCGCTGGCAGGTGAAAAGATGTGACAGGCTGCCTCCTCGTGTATCGAAGGGGACACGTGATGCAAGGCTTCTATCCTCCCTACAACCGGCCAGTGGGGGGCATATGCGAGCAACGTTCAAGACAGGGGAGGGGAGAATTGGCACAGTGGAATTGGGATGGGAGAAAAATATAAAAAGAGGAGAAAAAGTGGATCACAAAAAAAATAAACATAGCTTATAAACAGAACTAATATCTAATAGCAGATGCTGTCACCCACCGATATATACATTATATACACATTGAAAAACATAGATTCCTTCAACACCCTCAAGACCCCTACGCTCTGCATCTTCTGGCCGTCTCAGACCCACTCCTATCCGAGCTCCGGGAGGGTCATCAAGGAGAAGTCGTCTATTCTCTGTCCTCACTCCACAATGGTGGAACAAACTTCCCACCACAGTTAGGACAGCCGAAACCTGGCCAATCTTTCACCGTCGACTAAAAACGCACTTCTTCTATCAATATCTGAAAAAAAAAAAACACTAACCTTCTTACTCTCTTCTACTATCATGCACTCTTCCTAATATACTAACATGTCTCTACTACTATGCACTCAACAATGTAGCACTCAACACTTTGAGGAATATTGTTACTGAGCTGAAAGAGTTGTACCCTTCCTGCTGATTTGTCGTACAGAACATGTAAGTTCACGTTCGTGGGAAGCCAAAATCATAATTTTAATCAGATTAATCGAGTAGCCCTACATAGATGTTTTATATATTTTATGTCCATAAAATGTATTTTCAGCCATATCAGATTGTGCAATTTGATGATGTCATCGCATTACATTTACAGTGTGAGACCTTGCCACTCAAAACCAATATAAAACAAACAACATAAAAATAAATCTATTTTAGAAAAAATTCTTTACTTTGCAGAATTACTACTATAAAGACAATTTTGGTGGAATTCCGTAATGGTTCTTTAGCTAGGCTTGATTGATTGATTGATTGATTGATTGATTGATTGATTGATTGATTGATTGATTGAAAACTTTATTAACAGATTGCAGAATGGGTACAATACAGTACGGCTCAATACTAACAACTGCTAAGAGGATGAAGACCAGAGAAAATACTTTCGTCTTGTTTACATAAGGGTCCTCCATTTTCAATTCATCAAACATTTATGACATGCAAGACATACAAATATACAGTACTGTGTAAGAAAAAGAGATCATAAAAAATATATATACATCCGAAGGGGAAGAAACTGTACATTATGATTGTACATGCTAATGATTGTTTGTTATCTTAAAAGCCATTTGAAACTGCTGAGTAGCAACAAACTGCAGAGTACAGCAACTTGCAATGGGCCTGGTCTATAAGATACACTACACGACCAAGGTACCCATGTACATGTCAAAATACTTCCCAAAGGTCAGTGAATACCACAATCACAACACCAGAGGGAGCTCCACAAATCATGTTAAACCCAGATTCGGCTCAAACAAGGGACTAAACACGTTTCGCAATTATGCCACATCAATGTGGAACGCCCTACCCAAAGCTGTAAAGGAATGTGAATCACTACCCACTTTCAAAACCACTCTCAAAGAACACCTACGGGAGACTGCAATTAACACAACCCCCTCCAATGTACAGTAAATGACCAAGTATGGTCTTGTCAATATTCCAATGTACAGTTTTGCTTGTACAGTTGTACAGTGTCCCCCACCCACCCCTCCTACCCAACCTCCCCCCCCCCACCCACCCAATCTCCTCCAATGTACAGTTTCTACGTCAAATGTATACTCTTTTTTCTGGACTCTTTTCGTATCACAAACAGTACTGTATTTGCAAATCTGGTATGTCATAAATGTATAGATGTAGCAGTACTGTCTATCTGTATGTCGTGTATGTCATATATGTTACGATGAATTGAAAATGGGGGACCCTGATGTAAACAAGACGAAAGTCTTTCTCTGGTCTGCATGCATCCCCTTAACAATTGTATGTATTGAGCTGTACTCATTCTGCAATCTGTTAATAAAGTTTTCAATCAATCAATCAACCAAGCATTCATTGTTGGCTTCTGTTGTGTAACACGCCACACCGAGAAGCCGATTCATTCAAAGCAGCAGCTTGAATCCGTGTAACTGAGTTGGACAAGTCTGTTGAACTCACTCCTCATAAATACTACAGCACCTCCTGCCAAATCAAGCACACGCTGCTTTACTGTTGGGGCTGCACTGTACTGTCCTCTGGGGCTACTGCTTTACTGTTGGGGCTGCACTGTACTGTCCTCTACTGCTTTACTGTTGGGGCTGCACTGTACTGTCCTCTACTGCTTTACTGTTGGGGCTGCACTGTACTGTCCTCTACTGCTTTACTGTTGGGGCTGCACTGTGCTGTCCTCTACTGCTTTACTGTTGGGCCTGCACTGTACTGTCCTCTGGGTTACTGCTCTACTGTTGGGGCTGCACTGTACTGTCCTCTGGGCTACTGCTTTACTGTTGGGGCTGCACTGTACTGTCCTCTGGGCTACTGCTTTACTGTTGGGCCTGCACTGTACTGTCCTCTGGGTTACTGCTCTACTGTTGGGGCTGCACTGTACTGTCCTCTGGGTTACTGCTCTACTGTTGGGGCTGCACTGTACTGTCCTCTGGGCTGCTGTTTGGTTGGATAGAGGTGGCATCCGGTTTTGGAAAAGGTCTGCTCTATTTATACCACAGAAAGCCCTCTGCCTCTTATCTGTCACAACAGGAGAGACTCTACTGGCAAATGCTACCCCTTCTCTGGGAGGAATGGGCGAAAGCTAGTCACACACACACACACACACACACACGCACGCACGCACGCACGCACGCACACACACACACACACACACACACACACACACACACACACACACACACACACACACACACACACACACACACACACACACACACATACACACACACACACACACTAGTCTTGCATCGTCAGACCTCTCTCCATGCACACTGTTAGCGCTTTGCCAGCGTGGGAGAGACAGACACACACATCTATGCTTGATTGATTGATTGATTGATTGAAAACTTTATTAACAGATTGCAGAATGGGTACAGTACAGTACGGCTCAATACATACAATTGTTAAGGGGATGCAGACCAGAGAAAGACTTTCGTCTTGTTTACATCAGGGTCCCCCATTTTCAATGCATCATAACATATATGACATACACGACATACAGATAGACAGTACTGCTACATCTATACATTTATGACATATCAGATTTGCAAATACAGTACTGTTTGTGATACAAAAAGAGTCCAGAAAAGAGAGTATATACATTTGACGTAGAAACTGTACATTGGAGGGTAGGAGGGGTAATGGGGGGGGGGGGGGGGGGTGGGGGGGACTGTACATTGGAGGTGGTTGGGTGGGTGGGGTGGAACACTGTACAACTGTACAAGCAAAACTGTACATTGGAATATTGACAAAACCATACTTGGTCATTTACTGTACATTGGGTTGGGTTAGGACATTTACAGGGGCCAGTTTCGAATTGCAGTCTCCCGTAGGTGTTCTTTGAGAGTGTTTTTGAAAGTGGGTAGTGATTCACATTCCTTTACAGCAGGGGTGGGCAATTATTTTTCCCGGGGGGCCGAATGAGCAACTGAAAATATGTTGGAGGGCCGGGCCAAAATTCCAAACTCAATTATGCATAATATACATTTCATTTCTATATAAAAAGCAGTAAATGGCATTGTTTTGACCCCTGGTAAGAGTGTATGTTATTATTTGGCAATTAAAAGGTGAGGTTAGCTTTCAAAAATATCATTTATTCAAATAGAATTTATTTCCAAAATGATGAACAAAATGTGAAACATTAATAACAAAGGGCATGTATGAAAAAGTGCTATACAAATAAAGTTATTATTTTGAGTTTCATATACTATTGAAACAAGGATTTTCTTATCTTTCTAAAGACATCACATCATCTTATAGCCAAAATAAACAAGACATGTCACTGAACTGTGTAAAGAAAAGTGTCCCAGTAGCCTTTTTTACTTTACATGCCTATATTAAACATTTAATGTTTTCAAAACTGTGCAAAAAAAAGTGTCCCATTTCACTTGTTATATTTCCACATTTTAGTGTTCTTCAGCTCTTTTTTTTTCATTCAGTGTGATAAATCCAGTCTCTGTTGAGCTTTAACAAGTCCATCAAAGTCAGGTTGCATGTCTGAGGTGGAGATGCGAAGCACAGCTGCCAGATGTTCATCAGTGAGAGAGGATCTGTACCTGGACTTGGTAAACGTCATGACTGAGAATGTCTGTTCACATATAGGTGGATCCAAAGAGAACCAACATCTTCTGAGCATGTCTCCTCATGTTTGGAAAGTTCTCCTCCTTGAGAGCAGAGTAGAACTCTAGCAGTGATGCTGACTTAAAGTGCTCTTTCAGTAGTGAATCAGACTGCAGGTTAATGAGTTCAAGCTGAACATCTGTGGGTGCACTATCAACACTGCAGGTAAAGGGAGAGGAAACCAGCTGCATTTCATCCTCAACCTTTTTGAAATCTTGAAAACGCCTTGAAAATTCATCATGCAGTGCTCCCAACATGGATGAGTACCTGTGCCGGTGATCAGCTGATGGTTTGACTTCTTTCAGGGTTTTCATGTGTTTGGGATTGTTGCTGCCTAGTTGCCTTGAAATTAATTGCAACTTTGTCATGAAGGCTTTCACATGGCTATGCATTTCATGAGCAAAAATGCTCTTGCCCTGCAGTTGTGTGTTCAGTAGGGATGGGTACCGTTCACATTTGAACCGATACGGTACCGGTACCTGTGAATCGATACCGGTACCCAACGGTACCTTTTTTCTGTACTTTAGTCTCTAAAAATGTAATCTACCTACCTCAGTTGTGAAAAAAGAAATCCAAACTTCAAATAACCACACTTTCGACCGTTTTCGGCTTGCCCCGACTGCTTTGTTGTTGAATCAAGTCAAATCCTAG
>NC_140179.1:14501035-14543535 GCF_963971535.1 Notolepis coatsorum | reverse complement strand
CTCAGGTATAATTCACTCTCTTCTCTCAGGTATAATTCACTCTCTTCTCTCAGGTATAATTCACTCTTCTCTCAGATATAATTCACTCTCTTCTCTCAGGTATAATTCACTCTCTTCTCTCAGGTATAATTCACTCTTCTCTCAGGTATAATTCACTCTTCTCTCAGGTATAATTCACTCTTCTCTCAGGTATAGTTCACTCTCTTCTCTCAGGTATAATTCACTCTTCTCTCAGGTATAATTCACTCTTCTCTCAGGTATAATTCACTCTCTTCTCTCAGGTATAGTTCACTCTTCTCTCATGTATAATTCACTCTCTTCTCTCAGGTATAATTCACTCTCTTCTCTCAGGTATAATCCACTCTCTTCTCTCAGGTATAGTTCACTCTTCTCTCAGGTATAATTCACTCTCTTCTCTCAGGTATAATTCACTCTCTTCTCTCAGGTATAGTTCACTCTTCTCTCAGGTATAATTCACTCTCTTCTCTCAGGTATAATTCACTCTCTTCTCTCAGGTATAATTCACTCTCTTCTCTCAGGTATAATTCACTCTCTTCTCTCAGGTATAATTCACTCTCTTCTCTCAGGTATAATTCACTCTCTTCTCTCAGGTATAATTTACTCTCTTCACTCAGGTATAGTTCACTCTCTTCTCTCAGGTATAATTCACTCTTCTCTCAGGTATAATTCACTCTTCTCTCAGGTATAATTCACTCTTCTCTCAGGTATAATTCACTCTCTTCTCTCAGGTATAATTCACTCTCTTCTCTCAGGTATAATTCACTCTCTTCTCTCAGGTATAATTCACTCTCTTCTCTCAGGTATAGTTCACTCTCTTCTCTCAGGTATAGTTCACTCTTCTCTCAGGTATAATTCACTCTCTTCTCTCAGGTATAATTCACACTCTTCTCTCAGGTATAATTCACTCTTCTCTCAGGTATAATTCACTCTCTTCTCTCAGGTATAATTCACTCTCTTCTCTCAGGTATAATTCACTCTCTTCTCTCAGGTATAATTCACTCTCTTCTCTCAGGTATAATTCACTCTCTTCTCTCAGGTATAATTCACTCTCTTCTCTCAGGTATAATTCACTCTCTTCTCTCAGGTATAATTCACTCTCTTCTCTCAGGTATAGTTCACTCTCTTCTCTCAGGTATAATTCACTCTCTTCTCTCAGGTATAGTTCACTCTCTTCTCTCAGGTATAGTTCACTCTTCTCTCAGGTATAGTTCACTCTTCTCTCAGGTATAATTCACTCTTCTCTCAGGTATAATTCACTCTCTTCTCTCAGGTATAATTCACTCTCTTCTCTCAGGAATAGTTCACTCTCTTCTCTCAGATATAATTCACTCTCTTCTCTCAGGTATAATTCACTCTTCTCTCAGGTATAATTCACTCTCTTCTCTCAGGTATAATTCACTCTTCTCTCAGGTATAATTCACTCTTCTCTCAGGTATAATTCACTCTCTTCTCTCAGGTATAATTCACTCTTCTCTCAGGTATAATTCACTCTCTTCTCTCAGGTATAGTTAACTTTTCTCTCAGGTATAGTTCACTCTCTTCTCTCAGGTATAATTCACTCTCTTCTCTCAGGTATAATTCACTCTCTTCTCTCAGGTATAATTCACTCTTCTCTCAGGTATAATTCACTCTTCTCTCGGGTATAATTCACTCTTCTCTCAGGTATAATTCACTCTCTTCTCTCAGGTATAATTAACTCTTCTCTCAGGTATAATTCACTCTTCTCTCAGGTATAATTCACTCTTCTCTCAGGTATAATTCACTCTCTTCTCTCAGGTATAATTCACTCTCTTCTCACAGGTATAATTCACTTTTCTCTCAGGTATAATTAACTCTTCTCTCAGGTATAATTCACTCTTCTCTCAGGTATAATTCACTCTTCTCTCAGGTATAGTTCACGCTCTTCTCTCAGGTATAATTCACTCTCTTTTCTCAGGTATAATTCACTCTTCTCTCAGGTATAATTCACTCTCTTCTCTCAGGTATAATTCACTCTCTTCTCTCAGGTATAATTCACTCTTCTCTCAGGTATAATTCACTCTCTTCTCTCAGGTATAATTCACTCTTCTCTCAGGTATAATTCACTCTCTTCTCTCAGGTATTAATTCACTCTTCTCTCCGGTATAATTCACTCTTCTCTCAGGTATAATTCACTCTCTTCTCTCAGGTATAATTCACTCTTCTCTCAGGTATAATTCACTCGCTTCTCTCTTGTATAATTCACTCTCTTCTCTCAGGTATAATTCACTCTCTTCTCTCAGGTATAATTCACTCTCTTCTCTCAGGTATAATTCACTCTCTTCTCTCAGGTATAATTCACTATCTTCTCTCAGGTATAATTCACTCTTCTCTCAGGTATAGTTCACTCTTCTCTCAGGTATAATTCACTCTCTTCTCTCAGGTATAATTCAATCTCTTCTCTCAGGTATAATTCACTCTTCTCTCAGGTATAATTCACTCTTCTCTCAGGTATAGTTCACTCTCTTCTCTCAGGTATAATTCACTCTCTTCTCTCAGGTATAGTTCACTCTCTCAGGTATAGTTCACTCTTCTCTCAGGTATAGTTCGCTCTCTTCTCTCAGGTATAATTCACTCTTCTCTCAGGTATAATTCACTCTCTTCTCTCAGGTATAATTCACTCTCTTCTCTCAGGTATAATTCACTCTCTTCTCTCAGGTATAATTCACTCTCTTCTCTCAGGTATAATTCACTCTCTTCTCTCAGGTATAGTTCACTCTCTTCTCTCAGGTATAATTCACTCTTCTCTCAGGTATAATTCACTCTCTTCTCTCAGGTATAATTCACTCTTCTCTCAGGTATAATTCACTCTCTTCTCTCAGGTATAATTCACTATTCTCTCAGGTATAATTCACTCTCTTCTCTCAGGTATAATTCACTCTTCTCTCAGGTATAATTCACTCTTCTCTCAGGTATAATTCACTCTTCTCTCAGGTATAGTTCACTCTCTCAGGTATAATTCACTCTTCTCTCAGGTATAGTTCACTCTTCTCTCAGGTATAATTCACTCTCTTCTCTCAGGTATAGTTCGCTCTCTTCTCTCAGGCCCAGTCCACACGATCATGTGTATTTTTTACACAGTTTTTTTTTTTATTATTAAAAAAAAATTAACTCTGTCCACACTACTGGTTTAAACCCCACACCGAGTGACGTCATATACATGTAGTACAATGCCAAAGCAGTAGGTGGCGATGTAGTTCAAACATGAAGGCCATTTCAACCAACCAGAAGGGTTTAGGGTTAATACCGGAAACTGACCTGAAGCCTGGAACACAAACATCCCTCCTTGCTCACAGCCAAACAATTCTACAGTTTGCAGCTAGAACAACGTGCAATAAACAAAAAAGGATACATTCACTCTGTGTTCTGCCTCATTTGTTGATGAAACAAAACCAACATCAACACAATTTACCACCAAGAGCGGAGTTTAGTCTCACAAAAAGATCGCCGATTTTGTTAGCTTACATGCTAACGTAATAATGTAGTAATGTTAATGCTAGTAGAATGAATGGATAAAAACATTATTTAACACAGTGCAGAATGGGTACAATACAATACGGCTCAATACAAACAATTGTTAAGGGGATGCAGTCTGGACTGGGTTCCTTATAACAATAACTTGACAACACGTGAGCTTAGTTTAGCCGCAGCTACAGGTTTACTCTGAGCGTCAGGTCAGGAATGCGACAACAGATATCAGTCGATCACAACACTCTTCAACACAGACGATACGTTTCGAACAAAAGTTTGTTACAATCATTTTCATATAACGCTACTTGGGACAGCTCTGCTGTAAACACTGGAAATAACCTCGGTTGCTATGCCCACACGCAACCACTGCAACCAGGGATGCGCGCAAAACTTCACCCTGGACTCCGGTTTTCAAAGACCGCGGTTGCAGTGTAGCAAAACCCTGGTTGTGTGTGGGCGAACAGTGCAACTGCGCACATACAATCACGGTTACATAAAACCCAGCGTTCGTGTGGACAGGGCCTCAGTTAAACAGTAACTTTCCAAGTTGCTAAGCGTTCTAGTTTTCTAGTGTGTGTGTGTGTGTGTGTGTGTGTGTGTGTGTGTGTGTGTGTGTGTGTGTGTGTGTGTGTGTGTGTGTGTGTGTGTGTGTGTGAATGCATGCACACATGTTGTAGCTATTGTGCATTCACACACTTGTTCACTTTGTGAAATTATACAATACATTTATTTTTTTACTTTCGAGTTTCTTTCCCAAAACTGTGTAGTGTACCTTTAAATAATACTGATGCAGACTCGCTCTGTTCCTTGTTGTTCCTGTTCTTAAATAATACTGATGCAGACTGTGTAGTGTACCTTTAAATAACACTGATGCAGACTGTGTAGTGTACCTTTAAATAATACTGATGCAGACTGTGTAGTGTACCTTTAAATAATACTGATGCAGACTGTGTAGTGTACCTTTAAATAATACTGAAGCAGACTGTGTAGTGTACCTTTAAATAACACTGATGCAGACTGTGTAGTGTACCTTTAAATAATACTGAAGCAGACTGTGTAGTGTACCATTAAATAACACTGATGCAGACTCACTCTGTTCCTCGTTGTTCCTGTTCTTAAATAACACTGATGCAGACTGTGTAGTGTACCTTTAAATAATACTGAAGCAGACTGTGTAGTGTACCTTTAAATAATACTGATGCAGACTGTGTAGTGTACCTTTAAATAATACTGAAGCAGACTGTGTAGTGTACCTTTAAATAATACTGATGCAGACTGTGTAGTGTACCTTTAAATAACACTGATGCAGACTCACTCTGTTCCTCGTTGTTCCTGTCAGCTTGGGACTTTTTCTGACTGCTACATCAACACAGAGTCTGCACTGTCGCTCACACTGGCTTGTGGGAATACTGCTAGATTCTGCTACACAAGGATGTTTGGGCCACAAACCGGGCTGTACCGGTTCAATCCAAGGACCGGACCCCCTGGGACCTCAGCTCTAAGAGCCCTGGGGGGGTCCCGAGACCCTTTTAACCCTTTCACTGCCACACTACAGAAGGTTAACCCTTCACTATCACACTATAGACGGTTAACCGTGTGTTTGAACCCCTCCTCCCTCCTCCCCCCCTCCTCCCCCATGTGACCCCCCCCCCTCCCCCATGTGTCCCCCCCCCCCCTCCTCCCCCATGTGTCCCCCCCCCCCCCTCCTCCCCCATGTGCCCCCCCCCCCCTCTCCCAGGTCGCCTGTAATGGCTTCACGGTGGAAGATGAAGAACTGTCCCAGATGGGAACAGCTGTCTATCCTGAGTAAGATGGAACACACACACGCACACACACGCGCGCGCGCACACACACATACACACACACATACACACACACACACACACACACACGCACACACAATCAGACACACACACACACACACACACACACACGCACACACAAACAGACACACACACAGACACACACATACACACAGATACACACACACACAGACACACACACAAACAAACATACACACACACACTCACACACACACACACACACACACACACACACACACTTACCAAATCACTCCAAATCCTCCTCTTCTCAGCAGTATTTCCCGTGTCTTTAGACCAGAAGGTCTCCTAGACTAACTGTAATGTATAGGTGACAACTGACAAGTAGAACAATAACTAGACACTTCCTGCAGAAATACATATAATAATAATGATGTGTCTCCCTCCCCCCTCCCCCCTCCCCCCTACAGTGTGGCCCTTATCAACCACAGCTGTCTCCCCAGCGTCATCGTGACCTATAACAAGACGGTGGCAGAGGTGCGGGCTGTCCAGGCCATGGAGACCGGAGACGAGGTGAGGGGTGGGGACAGCTGAGGGGCCCCTGGGGGGGGGGGGGGGCGGGCCCCTGGGGGTCAAAGGGTCAGATGTACTTTGTGTGTACTTGTACTACTATACTAGTGGGGTAGTTGGTGTGAAATATCAGTTAATCTCCTCATGAGCCAGATTTCATGGTAGATTTTACAGCTTTGATTTATGATTTGTTTGACATCTGATGTATGTAATGTCTTGCTTACATCATCATGTCCTCTGCTACAGTGATGAGGGTCAGTCCAGGTTCTGGGTGTGGAGGAGGCGGGGGATAGAGTGTTATTATTAGGCTAATTATTAGCTTGGTGGTAACCTCCAGGTGTTAGTCCTGGTGCTAGGTGGTAACCTTCAGGTGTTGTAACCTCCACCTCCTTGATTTTATTTGTCACGTATCAAGTACATGTACATTACAGTGAAATGCTTGGTTCTGTATGAGCAGTGGTGCAGTGGTCATGGGACGGGGTTGCATGCAGTTCCATCTGCTTTTTGAGCAGGAGCATGCGCACACACACAAGAATGTCCACTCGACTCTGCGCCAGGTACCCACCTGGCTACTTTGCATAACAATAGCTCAGGTCGTCAGGTGTGTTCAAATACTACAGTTGGACCATTCACACAAATCCTGTGAATGAAATGTGTCACATTACATTTTATCATATAATGTGAAGCACTGTGGGCTGCATCTTGTATGAAAAGTGCTATATAAATAAAGTTATTATTATTATTATTATTAATACATTTGAATCGGATCTCATCTTGAGATCGCTACCTGTTGAGTACATGGTTGCAGATGCAATGCCGAACCTTTGCCACTGTTGCGTTCATATGGTTGTGTTGTGTTTACCTCCGCCTGAGTAACGCCCCCCGTTGATGACGGCGGACGGTGGAACGCTGGTTCTGCTTAAATAATAGGTGTAAACATGGGCTGGTTCGCGAGAAAGAAGGGAGCCGGAGCTTGAACCGGAGCCCTGCCGGTGTGAAAGCGCCTTCAGAGTGTGGTTTGTGAGGCATTCACCCAGGCGAGGCGGGGGTACTCCATGACGCTCCTGATCTGGATTTTGAAGACCTGAAGTTTTGTTGGCTGAGGGCCAATTTAGGGATCCAACATTGGATGGATTGTGGGCTGCCCAAAAAAAAGTTTATTTTGCGTGATGGTGATGGCTCCTCCATTTCACTTCCACAACGAAAACGTTAACTAAGGCCAAACTTTAGATCTTGCAAAAATAGCAAATCACTGAAATCGCTAGTTAACATACCTGCAACGCTGACGTGATCTGTCTTGCGAGCAGGCATCTCGTTATTAGAGGTGGGACGATACATCGATCCAGATCGATATATCGATCTATTATCAATATCAAATAGGATCGATGCAATGTAAAAAGATCGATTCATATTGCGATACTCTTATTTTGAAAATCCTGCGAGTCATATCCGCCGGCGCCCAGTATTGTGAAACTCCGTGCAGAACAGCACTACAGAGCGTCTATTTTGCGACCCGATATAAGTCTGTGCAGTTTTTTCCCCGCAACGGGTCAAATGCATCTAACATGCTTTGCATCGTCGCCATTCCTTTATGCCCACGTCACGTTAAATATCTAAATGAACGTCACGTTGGCTGCTTAAGCTAACTAAGCTAAGCAGCTAACCGTGAGAGAACAGGAGAGAGGAGAGGGGAAGGAGGAGGGGTGGGGGCAGTCTACCTTTCTGTGGGGGACTGGGGGAGGGGCATTCTGTGTGTGCGTGTGTGTGTGTGTTACTGAGGATGGACAGATAATGTTGATATTGAAACATGTATTCATGATCATCATGCAACATAAAACAATTGTAGGAAGTTTGGGAGAGGAAGGGGTTTTAGCTTGCGTGTTGTGAGTTCCAAAACATTTTACTTAAAGTTTAAAGCTCAATATATAAAAAGTGAACAGGAGGTCTATTTGTATTAAAAACAATAGATTGTTTTTCATTTAAATGTCTGGAAGAGCTCAAAAATAAAAACATCAATTGATATTTCCGTAGCCTTTTTTTAGTTGATCTAAATGTGACTGATTGTGTTAAATGGGCACATAATATCGCCGCATATCGATCGCAGGCACCTGAATCGAATCGTATCGTATCGTGGCAGACTTTGTGATATCGGCAAATATCGTATCATTGTTCAAAGAATCGACATCGTATCGTATCGTGATGAAACTGGTGATTCCCACCCCTACCCGTTATGCATCCATGAGCCGAGCAAGCCGTCAACAAGCTAGCATTCCTGGCTGCTGAGCCCAGGGGCCACAGTGTTACTCCTAGCTGCTGAGCCCAGGGGCCACAGTGTTACTCCTAGCTGCTGAGCCCAGGGGCCACAGTGTTACTCCTAGCTGCTGAGCCCAGGGGCCACAGTGTTACTCTTAGCTGCTGAGCCCAGGGGCCACAGTGTTACTCCTAGCTGCTGAGCCCAGGGGCCACAGTGTTACTCCTAGCTACTGAGCCCAGGGGCCACAGTGTTACTCCTAGCTGCTGAGCCCAGGGGCCACAGTGTTACTCCTGGCTGCTGAGCCCAGGGGCCACAGTGTTACTCCTAGCTGATGAGCCCAGGGGCCACAGTGTTACTCCTAGCTGCTGAGCCCAGGGGCCACAGTGTTACTCCTAGCTGCTGAGCCCAGGGGCCACAGTGTTACTCCTAGCTGCTGAGCCCAGGGGCCACAGTGTTACTCCTAGCTGCTGAGCCCAGGGGCCACAGTGTTACTCCTAGCTGCTGAGCCCAGGGGCCACAGCGTTACTCCTAGCTGCTGAGCCCAGGGGCCACAGTATTACTCCTAGCTGCTGAGCCCAGGGGCCACAGCGTTACTCCTAGCTGCTGAGCCCAGGGGCCACAGTGTTACTCCTAGCTGCTGAGCCCAGGGGCCACAGTGTTACTCCTAGCTGCTGAGCCCAGGGGCCACAGTGTTACTCCTGGCTGCTGAGCCCAGGGGCCACAGTGTTACTCCTAGCTGCTGAGCCCAGGGGCCACAGTGTTACTCCTAGCTACTGAGCCCAGGGGCCACAGTGTTACTCCTAGCTGCTGAGCCCAGGGGCCACAGTGTTACTCCTGGCTGCTGAGCCCAGGGGCCACAGTGTTACTCCTAGCTGATGAGCCCAGGGGCCACAGTGTTACTCCTAGCTGCTGAGCCCAGGGGCCACAGTGTTACTCCTAGCTGCTGAGCCCAGGGGCCACAGTGTTACTCCTAGCTGCTGAGCCCAGGGGCCACAGCGTTACTCCTAGCTGCTGAGCCCAGGGGCCACAGTATTACTCCTAGCTGCTGAGCCCAGGGGCCACAGCGTTACTCCTAGCTGCTGAGCCCAGGGGCCACAGTGTTACTCCTAGCTGCTGAGCCCAGGGGCCACAGTGTTACTCCTAGCTGCTGAGCCCAGGGGCCACAGTGTTACTCCTAGCTGCTGAGCCCAGGGGCCACAGTGTTACTCCTAGCTGCTGAGCCCAGGGGCCACAGTGTTACTCCTAGCTGCTGAGCCCAGGGGCCACAGTGTTACTCCTAGCTGCTGAGCCCAGGGGCCACAGTGTTACTCCTAGCTGCTGAGCCCAGGGGCCACAGTGTAGGTTGGTTTAAAACTGTATTGGGAACCGGACCAAATATATCGCATTTATATTATATTATATTTATATTTAAATGTATTGCCATTATACAGCAAACGTACCAACCAAAAGAAGTTGGGCATCCAACCAGAGTGCAAATGTAACAGTGCAATAGTAATATACAATGTACAGCTGATTTAAACGGGGTATAATATATATAAACTAGTACTACTGAATATAGTGCTAATCAGATGTACAGAGTTGTAGTATCAATATGTAGTGATACAGCTATAAAGACACTATAGTAGTAAGTAGGGATGTTCGATATTGGCTTTTTTACCGATACCAATATACCGGTATTGTCCAACTCTTAATTTCCAATACCGATATCAACCGATACCGATATATGCAGGGTTCCCCCCCCCCCAAAAAACGGAATAATTTCAGGTAATTAACATTACATATCTCTTGTCGTGGAATTAACACATTATGCATACTTTTGACAATAAATTAAATCAGAATTTGTTCTTACTTGCTTGCCTGGGTAAATTGCCTGTAAAAAAATAAATATATATATTAGGGCTGTCCCCGACTAAGGATTTGGATAGTCGACTATGATTGCCCAAAATTTGCCGTTAGTCGACTATTAGTCGACTTTAAAGAAAAAAGAAAAAGAAAAAGAAAAGAAAAGTATAATATATATATATATATATATATTTTTTTATCATTCCATTTGGGCTGTGGGGGTGCTTAATGTCTGAAGGAGTCGACTGAATGCTTCTTGTCCTCTGCAAAAGCATGCAATTGGTCCACTGATGGATACATCTTGATATTTGTCTAGTCTAGTGTGTTCATTAGATGGGTGAAATCCTCTTTCAGTGCCTCTGTGCCTGTTTTCTTAGGCAGTTAGCCTCTGGTATGCGTGCCATTAGCGTTAGCCACGCTTCTAGGCCTCTTTTCTTTTTGGAAAGAATGATAAAAAAAATAAAAAAATAAAATAAATATTTTTTTATTATTACTTTTTATAATTTTTGTTTGTATTCGACTAAGAGGTTGGCAGTCGACTACGGCTCCTTTCGACCGATTAGTCGACTAATCGACTAATAGGGGTCAGCCCTAATATATATATACTATTTTGATAACCGATACCGATAATTTCCGATATCACATTTTAATGCCAATATCGGCCGATAATATCGGTAGGCCGATAATATCGGACATCACTAGTAGTAAGCCATACTGGCCAGCAGCATACACCTGTTTTCTGTAACAAACATACTGTGTTCGAGCCAATCAGCAATACCGAGCTGCTGCGCTAAAAGAAGTATAATGGAGCTCTATTGAAAAACCATGACACTCCACTGACTAACAGTATAATGGAGCTCTATGGAGAAACCATGACACTCCCCTGACTAACAGTATAATGGAGCTCTATTGAAAAACCATGACACTCCACCCTGACTAACAGTATAATGGAGCTCTATGGAGAAACCATGACACTCCCCTGACTAACAGTATAATGGAGCTCTATGGAGAAACCATGACACTCCCCTGACTAACAGTATAATGGAGCTCTATGGAGAAACCATGACACTCCCCTGACTAACAGTATAATGGAGCTCTATGGAGAAACCATGACACTCCACTGACTAAAAGTATAATGGAGCTCTATGGAGAAACCATGACACACCCCTGACTAACAGTATAATGGAGCTCTATGGAGAAACCATGACACTCCCCTGACTAAAAGTATAATGGAGCTCTATGGAGAAACCATGACACTCCACTGACTAAAAGTATAATGGAGCTCTATGGAGAAACCATGGCACTCCACTGACTAAAAGTATAATGGAGCTCTATGGAGAAACCATGACACTCCCCTGACTAAAAGTATGATGGAGCTCTATGGAGAAACCATGACACTCCCCTGACTAAAAGTATGATGGAGCTCTATGGAGAAACCATGACACTCCCCTGACTAAGAGTATAATGGAGCTCTATGGAGAAACCATGACACTCCCCTGACTAACAGTATAATGGAGCTCTATGGAGAAACCATGACACTCCTGACTAACAGTATAATGGAGCTCTATGGAGAAACCATGACACTCCCCTGACTAAAAGTATAATGGAGCTCTACGGAGAAACCATGACACTCCCCTGACTAACAGTATAATGGAGCTCTATGGAGAAACCATGACACTCCCCTGACTAACAGTATAATGGAGCTCTATGGAGAAACCATGACACTCCCCTGACTAAAAGTATAATGGAGCTCTATGGAGAAACCATGACACTCCCCTGACTAACAGTATAATGGAGCTCTATGGAGAAACCATGACACTCCCCTGACTAAAAGTATAATGGAGCTCTATGGAGAAACCATGACACTCCCCTGACTAAAAGTATAATGGAGCTCTATGGAGAAACCATGACACTCTCCTGACTAAAAGTATAATGGAGCTCTATGGAGAAACCATGACACTCCCCTGACTAACAGTATAATGGAGCTCTATGGAGAAACCATGACACTCCCCTGACTAACAGTATAATGGAGCTCTATGGAGAAACCATGACACTCCCCTGACTAACAGTATAATGGAGCTCTATGGAGAAACCATGACACTCCCCTGACTAAAAGTATAATGGAGCTCTATGGAGAAACCATGACACTCCCCTGACTAAAAGTATAATGGAGCTCTATGGAGAAACCATGCCACTCCACTGACTAAAAGTATAATGGAGCTCTATGGAGAAACCATGACACTCCCCTGACTGAAAGTATAATGGAGCTCTATGGAGAAACCATGACACTCCCCTGACTAAAAGTATAATGGAGCTCTATGGAGAAACCATGACACTCCCCTGACTGAAAGTATAATGGAGCTCTATGGATAAACCATGCCACTCCCCTGACTGAAAGTATAATGGAGCTCTATGGAGAAACCATGCCACTCCCCTGACTAAAAGTATAATGGAGCTCTATGGAGAAACCATGACACTCCCCTGACTAACAGTATAATGGAGCTCTATGGAGAAACCATGACACTCCCCTGACTAACAGTATAATGGAGCTCTATGGAGAAACCATGACACTCCCCTGACTAACAGTATAATGGAGCTCTATGGAGAAACCATGACACTCCCCTGACTAAAAGTATAATGGAGCTCTATGGAGAAACCATGACACTCCCCTGACTAAAAGTATGATGGAGCTCTATGGAGAAACCATGACACTCCCCTGACTAAAAGTATGATGGAGCTCTATGGAGAAACCATGACACTCCCCTGACTAACAGTATAATGGAGCTCTATGGAGAAACCATGACACTCCCCTGACTGAAAGTATAATGGAGCTCTATGGAGAAACCATGACACTCCCCTGACTAAACGTATAATGGAGCTCTATGGAGAAACCATGACACTCCCCTGACTGAAAGTATAATGGATCTCTATGGAGAAACCATGACACTCCCCTGACTAAACGGCTGGATGTCATTTAGCCAAATCAGCATGGCTGTGAATGTGAGTGTTTCACCTTTTACATAATCTAGCTTTGCCATGGATTGATTGTTTAGATTGCTAGCATGGCTAACAAATGCAAATATATTGTAGTCTGCCCCGTTGTTCTGACCTGCGTTCCTTTTTCCCCACTGATGCAAACAGATCTTCTAGTAAGAGTAGGTAAGGGATATGTACAGATATAGATATAGAATCTACAGATATGCAAAAAGGATTATAATTATGCTGGTATATACGGTAAGAATACATATATATATATATATATATATATATATATATATATATATATATATATATATATATATATATATATATATATATATATATATATATACGGTATACAGAATTATTGTACATGCTATCATACAGTTATAAGCGGGTGTATAAGTGGGTATATAGAAGGTATATTTAGATATATATATATATGTGGTAAGATAAGATCAGATGAGATGATCCTTTATTGATCCCCTTGGGGAAATTCTGGTGTCACAGTCCTGAAAAAATAAATACAGTCCAGCATCTATAGATACACTTAAGGTATAGATACAAATACAGTATAATAATATAAAAAGTACGAACACAAGATAGAGTCCAGTGGTATGAGTCTCTAGTGCAAAGAAACAAGATCGGTACGGTGATGTGAGTCTCTAGTTCTCAAGTCCCGAGTTGTGACAGTGATAGTTCTGGCAGCAGAACCCGCCGAATATAATATAATATATAAACCTCAACAACTCAGAACTCGGCACGTTAACAATGTAAAACACATGGAGGTGACTCATCACCAGCTACTGTGCTGCTCCTACCATCACAGCGTAACGTCATAAAAACGTCACTCACTGATTCTTCAGAGAAGAACTTCCTGACTCAGTCCACATGCCAACTCTGCATCACGTACTCGTTTGTTTTAGTACTCGGCAGCGAGCTCTTCCCCGAAAGATACTGACTAACAGCTGATTCAGGAGGCCGTTATTTTCAGCCCCGACCAGTGAACCATGTGGTCTTAACACATGGCAGCTAAGCTTTCAGGAATGTGCCTTCAAGACACTGCCAACAACACCAATGAAATAATGACTGGGACAAATCGCATTGACCCTGATACTGTCACATTATTTTTGAATTTAATTTTGAATTTACATAAAAACACGAGATTCGAACTTGAAGGGAGAAATTCGAATTAGATTTTTTTTAAATGATTATAATATATATGTAAAGGCAATCCTACGAACCACAGTTGCCTTGAGGCTCCAGGTAATGCGTTGTTAGTCCGACACGCTCCGAATTGCAGTCCAAAAGAAAAGATGACGCTGGTCCAATGTACTTTGTCAAAACAAACGGGATTTATTGGAAAGCGAATCACAACAGCCCCAATAGCTGCCTACCACTATAAAACAAACAAAAAGGGTTTTGTAAATGAACATAAACTGTCAATCAAGTGCGAATTAAGTGCAAATTAAGTGCAAATTAAGTGCGGTCAAAAACTATATGGTACCGCTCTACCTGGGCCTACCTGAACTCTAAATTACCTGCCATGTTATAGGAGTGGTTAGGGGGAACGTGGGAAAAAAGGGGAGTTGACCAGGTAAGTCTCCATCTTGGAATTCATTATGACATATATTAATAAACACAAAGCACGAATACCATAATAAACTATATGTCTAATGGGGCAATAAAGATACAATTTATCATCATAGGAGTTGGCTCCTACAATATAATATATTAACACATTGGACGCCAGACCCGAGATAAGTCGGGTTAACTCGCCGAACGTTGGGCGCCAAACCCGAGAAAAGTCGGGTTTTCATCGTTATTTCTTTTATTCGATATTTCCATTCATAATCCATCCAGATGTTATCATTGGAAATGGGTCTGAGATCGCAAACGTCCAATACTGCCTAACGCCTTGCGGCCGGTATTGCACATCATTGGAAAGCCTCTGGCTTGGGCTGTACGTCAATACATTCCCGTTTTATACCGTGGTGAATATGAGTATAGTTTTAGAGTAATTCTGTGTAATCCCAGGAAACACCGCTATGCAGCGTTTAGTGCATTTCACTAGAAACCGTGGCATTCCTCGCCTGGATCAACAATCAATCTGAAATCAACGCTATATTATCGGTATTATGTTTCATCATGCATGCATGAAAGGGTTTCTATGCTTCGATCGTCACCAACGGCATACGTTGTGGAGTAACGTTACAGTAACACTTTCGGATCACAATGAAGGCATGCTCGGATCAATGCAAGATTGATACCATATAACCCTTACCTTGACTAGGATGTACTGCAAAAAGAATATTCCAATTATCTGATCGCCATTCCAAGTATTTATGTCGATCGTGTTGCCAACATAATCCACCAAAGAACATGAACGGGAGTGCTTGATTATCCTCAATCCATGTGTTATAACCGCTCGCCATGCCTGACTAGGAAAACCCAGACCGTACTTTTTAGATCGACGTACAGGCTGAGCCAGAGAGATTCCAAGGATGTGCAATACCGGCCGCAAGGCAACAGGTGGCGGTATTGGACGTTTAGCGAATAAAAGAAATAACGACAAAAACCCGACTTTTCTCGGGTTTCTTTTCTCGGGTTTGGCGCTCAAGCGATGGCGAGTTAACCCGACTTATCTCGGGTCTGGCGTCCAATGTGTTAATGTACTTTATATTTATGTGGACATAAATAAAGCATCTAAAATGTGTGTGTGTGTGTGTGTGTGTGTGTGTGTGTGTGTGTGTGTGTGTGTGTGTGTGTGTGTGTGTATGTGTGTGTGTGTGTGTGTGTGTGTGTGTGTGTGTGTGTGTGTGTGTGTGTGTGTGTGTGTGTGTGTGTGTGCGTTGCCTCCAGGTTCTCATCAGCTACATCGACCTGCTTTACCCGACGGCCGACAGAAACGACAGATTGAGAGACTCGTACTACTTCACCTGCGCCTGCAAGGAATGTAAAACCAAGTCTAAAGTAAGAGTCTGTGAACAAACTGATCTTGATCAGTATGAGAGAGAGAGGACCAGCGCTAATTTGGTACCCCCTTTTTGGATTCACATCCCTTTTATCCAGAGTGGCCCACAGGGATGTAGTGGAGGATAAACACACTTCAACTCCATTTACACACCTTTTTTTACCCTTTCACTACCACACTACAGAAGGTTAACCCTTTCACTACCACACTACAGAAGGTTAACCCTTTCACTACCACACTACAGAAGGCTAACCTTTCACTACCACACTACAGCAGGTTAACCGTCTGTAGTGTGTTAGTGAAAGGGTTAACCTTCTGTAGTGTGGTAGTGAAAGGGTTAACCTTCTGTAGTGTGGTAGTGAAAGGTTAACCTTCTGTAGTGTGGTAGTGAAAGGGTTAACCTTCTGTAGTGTGGTAGTGAAAGGTTAACCTTCTGTAGTGTGGTAGTGAAAGGTTAACCTTCTGTAGTGTGGTAGTGAAAGGGTTAACCTTCTGTAGTGTGGTAGTGAAAGGTTAACCTTCTGTAGTGTGGTAGTGAAAGGTTAACATTCTGTAGTGTGGTAGTGAAAGGGTTAACCTTCTGTAGTGTGGTAGTGAAAGGGTAAAAAAAGGTGTGGGGGGCGGTGTCACTAGTGACCGCTTGGTGAGGTCTTGATGCTGTGGCGTCGTTGACCTCTCCGGGCCCCCTTTTTCCGGGGGATCCAGTCCCTTCAGTGGGTCTGGGTCTTCCTTCGCGCTCCGCTGCTACGGCCTTGCCACAGGGTTGAGTTTGCTCTTGACCCCGTGATTTTGGGGGCGGTAACAAGGTTTGTTCCTTCCGTTCGTTCCCTGGTGGCATGCGGGTTGTGCGTGTGCGTAGTCGTGGGGTCAAGCCACGGTCTGCTCACCCTGTGCGTTGAGTTGCTCGAGTTTCTCTTCGCACGGTCGGATCCGTCTCCCTCCCGTCCTCCAATAGGGAGGGTATCCTCCATTAGGGAGGGTCGGGGGGGCTCGGTCCTCCCCGGTTCTGATGGTTGTGGGGGGCCTCAGCGGGGTACATTTGTCGAGCTTCAAGCTCCCGCTCAGCTCCCGTTGTGCAGATGACGCTGAGCGGAAGCTAGTATGATATAGAACGATAGGTTATGAATATAACCGTAGTTCTATGAATACTAGTGACGCTCAGCGTCTGGACGCCACTGCGGCCTTTGATCTCGCCTTGTGGTGAAAGATTGGGAAGGAGGCGAGTGTGTGGCTACACACCTGCTTATGAAGGTAGCGGATAGGGGTGTAATAATAATAATAATAATAATAATAATAATAATAATAATAATAATAATAATAATAATAATAATAATAATAATAGATTTAATTTATATAGCACACTTTAAACTCAGTGAGCTCTCAAGGTGCTTCATAGCAGAAGGAAAACAAAATTAAAAATAGAATAAAAAGGTTTAAAAGATAAAAACATTTAAAATGAATAAAATAAACAAAACATAAGAGCAGATAAAAAATAAATAAAAAAACTATGTTATCCTCCTGTCTCCTTCACTGTATGATGTCTCCTGTCTCCTTCACTGTGTGATGTCTCCTGTCTCCTTCACTGTGTGATGTCTCCTGTCTCCTTCACTGTCTCCTGTCTCCTTCACTGTCTCCTGTCTCCTTCACTGTGTGATGTCTCCTGTCTCCTTCACTGTCTCCTTCACTGTCTCCTGTCTCCTTCACTGTCTCCTTCATTGTATGATGTCTCCTGTCTCCTTCACTGTCTCCTGTCTCCTTCACTGTATGATGTCTCCTGTCTCCTTCACTGTCTCCTGTCTCCTTCACTGTGTGATGTCTCCTGTCTCCTTCACTGTCTCCTGTCTCCTTCACTGTGTGATGTCTCCTGTCTCCTTCACTGTCTCCTGTCTCCTTCACTGTCTCCTTCACTGTCTCCTGTCTCCTTCACTGTGTGATGTCTCCTGTCTCCTTCACTGTTTCCTTCACTGTCTCCTGTCTCCTTCACTGTGTGATGTCTCCTGTCTCCTTCACTGTCTCCTGTCTCCTTCCCTGTCTCCTGTCTCCTTCACTGTCTCCTGTCTCCTTCACTGTCTCCTTCACTGTCTCCTGTCTCCTTCACTGTCTCCTCCCCTCAGGACAAGGCCAAGCTGAAGATAAGAAAGAGGAGTGATCCCATCGAGTCCGAGGCCATTGGGAACATGGTGCGGTACGCCAGGAGCACCATCCAAGAGTTCAGAGCCGCCAAGCGAGAGACATCGAAAAATATCCTTATTCCACGAGAGACATCGCTTCCGCACGGTTCTGCGATATGATTATTGAGCATGACGTTTGTTCTTTTCATTCAGTTGAGTATCAAAAGGAAAGATTATAGTTTAGTTTTGTTTATTAGGTTCCCTATTAGCTGCCAGGGGTGTAAAAAGTACCCAGAAATTATACTTAAGTGAAAGTATGGGTACCGTCTCAAAACCGTACTCAAGTAAAAGAGTATCTGGCTAAAAACACACTTGAGTAAAAGTCAAAAAGTTTCTACTTTTAAATAAAAAAATAAATTAAAATAAAAACGTTTTTTCTCACTCTCTATTCTTCTGATAGCAGGTGTTTAATCAAAGATCCCCGCTTTCTAGTCTTGCACAAGGACCAATCAGCATGGATATGGGCGGGTTCATTTTCCATTGATGGGGATTTGATTGGCTGTTTTTAAATAAAGCGCGGCCGCAGGATTAATAACGTTAGTTCGGCCAGAGAAACAAATATACTAATTAAAATAGTTGGACCTGTGAGATTTGTACTTTGTACTTTGTAGGTCTGCATTTTAAATGTAAGGAGTAAAAAGTATGTTTTTTTAATTAAATGTAATTGAGTAAAAGTACAAGTATACAAACCTAATAATACTCGAGTAAAGTACAAATCCCCCAAAACCGTACTTAAGTATTGTAACGAAGTACAATTACTCAAGTACTTTACACCCCAATTAGCTGCTACAAATGGTATAGCTATATATAGGATATATCATCATCATCAACCTTTATTTATACTCTAAAAGACAATTGATGTCACCCTCATTTTCAAGGAAGGATTACACATCTTTAGCAAGTCATATAATATTCTAAGGCCCTTATCTGATGAATTTAATAATAGATTTCATTATAATAGCACACTTTAAACTCAGTGAGCTCTCAAGGTGCTTATCTTTAGCTGAACTAGGGCTAACTCTTGGCCTTAGCGTTGAGCTTCCAACACCACCCCTCCACGTGGATGCAGCCTTGACTCTCTGGCACCCCCTAGCGAGCTGCTGGAGATGTGCGAGCTGAGCATGGAGAGGATGGGAGCCGTGTTCGACGAGGGCAACGTCTACATGCTGCACATGATGTACCAGGCCATGGGGGTCTGCCTCTACATGGGGGACTGGGACGGAGCCATCAGCTACGGCGTCAAGGTCCTCAGACACTACAGGTAGCCCACCAGTTAAGGCCTCGCGATGGACAGTAGTGGGAAAATGTAGGTACTAGGGCTGGTCGAAATTGCGATCTCGATTCATAGACCTATGCAATCTCATTTCAAAATGATGACGATTTTTAAAATAACTTTTCTTTTTATTTCTTTTTTGTACTTTTTACTTAACTTTTTTAAATGATGATTCTGACTTGAGTTATTTTGTATGTTACAAGAGACTTTTAAGTTTAAGTCAAGCACTTTCATATATGTTATGTTTAAGTTTAAGTCAAGCACTTTGATATATCAATATGTTATGTTGTCTGTTTAAGAAAGTGCAATAAATTATTTGATTGAAGAAATAAGAATCGCGTGAGAGAATCGTGATCTCAATTCTTAGAGAGAAAAATCGTGATTCACATTTTAGCAAGAATCGCCCAGCCCTAGTAGGTAGCAAGACGAGGCTCGACACTCTGATTCAAAGCATTTGAGTTGTTAAAGATCTTCCTTTATTGATCCCATTGGGGGAAATGCAGGTGCTGTAAGTGGTATATTTTTGTTAACATAAGTAAGTAAACTGTAAAAAAAAAGAAAAAAAGAATCGTACTACACTGGTAGATTATTTTACTTGTTTCAAGCATATTTTGCTTGACATTTTTTGAAACGTTTTTATTTCTTATTTTTGTCAGACCATTTTTGCAGTGTGAATTTTGTGTTTACTGCAGAGCGGAGGGACTGGCAATATTCAATATTGTCTTCAGTCTGGAATAACAATAATATAGTAACATAAGTTAACACTTTAATCGCCATGGGTTAAATTCATAATTTACCATCCCTCGCCAGCTCTATTTGTCTATGGAGAAGTTCCCCTTCTTTGCAGGGCTATAACTTTTTAAATTCTATTGCTAAATTGCCATTATTATGGCCCATTCAATGTCCTATATGTATTGTTCAGGGTGTAGCAACGTTAAACTTTTTCATTCACATATTCATACTAAAATATGGTCTAAAGTATAAGTATGTTTTTATCGTTTTCTGCAGCTTTCTTCAGAACGTGATTTATAGCCCTAAATGCATTATATTGATGATCAAATACAGTTTGGTAGGAATCTGTGCGAGATAAAAAGTTTCAACTGGACGTACTTCTAGAAGTTTCTACGCATCATCTGATGATGACCGGATGGGCGGGGGATCTTTTATAATTCCGTGGACAGCGTTAGATGATTCATCCAGAGTGGGTCATATGTTCATCAGATCAGTTAGTATAGAATACGTTAGAAAATAACGCTGAATCTTACCGTGGCTTCCTCGCGCCGCTGGCAGATGAGCGTGAAACAGATTTTTTTCTATTATGGGATGTAGAAATGCCCGATCCATTTCCAGGTTGTATAATAGTATATACGTCCAAATAACGTTGTTTATTGAGTTAGGGCGAGCGATCTATTATCCAGTGTTTCAAGATGGAGTCGCGGGAGCTATAGCGAGTGGCCGGACCACATATGGATGAGCACTACCGGTTCAAAGGTTAATATCCGGTTGGCGATCTGCCGATCGGCCACCAGATGGCGCTCTTGAACCGCTAGAGAGTTGAGAGGAGATCAGCAGTGTGTCTCAGGGCTCCGGAAAGGAAATATGATTTCGATGACAGATTTTTGAAATATTGACATCAAAGACGAGTTACGGCGTCTTCGGCAGAATGAGCATGGCTCGGAATGACGTGAAAACTCGTCCGCGGCGATCATAGTGTTAACTTCTGTGAAGCATGAATAAAGAAATGTCATATAGGCATATATATAGGCTAGTAACAAATGAAAATCAGATATCCAAATATAAATACCCATCACATTACCATGCCCATTCTAACAGAAAAAGTAACCTAGAGTTACATTTAAATTAGGATACTACTCATAGGAATAAACAAATTTCACACAATGTACCAGGTTACACAAAGTAAAATGGCGACATCCTATGGTTAGATGAAGTACTACAGGTGTGTGCGCGCAGCACCAGATATTAACGTCCTCACAGGCATCTCCCGACATAGAGAGACACTATTAACATTATTCAACAACAACATAAACGGTGCTACTTTACCTTAAACATAGGAAGGATCACAATAGCTAACTCAACACTTCCTCCAGTCAATTACGACATGCGCATCATAATGATTTTGGAAAACATTAACAATACACCCAGCCCCAGCTGTATCCACTCTACTCTCTAACGTGTACTTTCTGTCCCCTGAACGTGTACTCTCTGTCCCCTGAACCTGTACTCTCTGTCCCCTGAACCTGTCCTCTCTGTCCCCTGAACCTGTACTCTCTGTCCCCTGAACCTGTACTCTCTGTCCCCTGAACGTGTACTCTCTGTCCCCCTGAACCTGTACTCTCTGTCCCCTGAACGTGTACTCTCTGTCCCCTGAACCTGTACTCTCTGTCCCCTGAACGTGTACTCTCTGTCCCCTGAACCTGTACTCTCTGTCCCCTGAGCGTGTACTCTCTGTCCCCTGAACCTGTCCTCTCTGTCCCCTGAGCGTGTACTCTCTGTCCCCTGAACGTGTACTCTCTGTCCCCTGAACGTGTACTCTCTGTCCCCTGAACGTGTACTCTCTGTCCCCTGAACGTGTTCTCTCTGTCCCCTGAACCTGTACTCTCTGTCCCCTGAATGTGTACTCTCTGTCCCCTGAACGTGTACTCTCTGTCCCCTGAACCTGTCCTCTGTCCCCTGAACCTGTCCTCTCTGTCCCCTGAACCTGTACTCTCTGTCCCCTGAACGTGTACTCTCTGTCCCCTGAACGTGTACTCTCTGTCCCCTGAACATGTCCTCTGTCCCCTGAACCTGTACTCTCTGTCCCCTGCAGCCAGCTGTATCCTCCCTACTCCCTGAACGTCTCCTCCATGTACCTGAAGTTGGGCCGGCTCTACCTGGGGCTGGAGAAGAAGTCCATGGGCCTCAACGCTCTCAAGAAGGTAACGCTGACAGGAACTTAGTGCTACAGTACATACAGTACTAGGGCTGTCCAAGACTAAGGATTTGGATAGTCAACATTTGATTGGCTGAAATTTGCCGATAGTCCACTGGTGGTAAATGGCAATATTAATATCGCAATACTCAGCATATCGCAATGTATTTTTAATCGCAATACTATCGTATCGTGAGTCACTTAAGTATCGTGATAATATCGTATCGTGAGGCCTCTGGTGATTCCCACCCCTGTACAGTACATACTATACTATATGAGCCACAGAATATTGTTTTTTTTTTTTTTTACGATGTAGTAACTATGTATTGTTTCAAACAAAAAAATAAACAGAATATTTACATTATTGTAATTCGGCATTATGCAAGCTGTCTTTAACATGTGTGTGTGTGTGTGTGTGTGTGTGTGTGCGCGTTGCGTGTGTGTGTGTGTGTGTGTGTGTGTGTGTGTGTGTGTGTGTGCGTGTGTGTGTGTGTGTGTGTGTGTGTGTGTGTGTGTGTGCGTTGCGTGCGTGCGTGTGTCCAGGCACTGGCCATCATGGAGGTCGCTCACGGGAAGGATCACCATTTCCTGACAGAAATACGTAAAGAGATGACCGCGCCGAAATGAAGAAGACACAGGAAATACAACAAAAATGTGAAAACGAGAAAGTCATGTTTCTACTCCTACATGGACTGCATATTACCCACACACTCCTACGGACGGAAGCTCTGCAGAACTATTGGTCACTTTCATGTTTTGATAGTGAAGCAATGATATCGGCTACTTGGGGCCAGGTGGATAGACGTAGATTAACCATTATCCTAGATTAAAAAATCCCTTTGAGTGGGGATCTTCATAGGGGAATAGGGAGGTGTAGTCTGACGTCACTTTGGACCGCCCGCAAGGTCCACCCGTATAGGGATTTATCATTGGGGAAATGGATGATCGGCTATTGTAACAATTCTGCCTCATGGACATTGGCAAGCGTTCCATTTTTGCACAAAATGAGTTCCCTTCTATCACTAACATTATTGTTTAAGCATTTTTGGTTGAAATAAAATTCGTCGATTTTTCTTTTACGATTAATTGCGAATATTTTCATGTTGAGCTATAGATTGTGGATGAATACGCACAGAAAGGTACACCATGCAAATGTTCATGCTTTATTTGTTTTAAACGAGACGATTTAGAAATGGGCAATGGGGGAAATACATGGTGTTTTCAAGATGGTGGACCGGCCGGAAACAGCAATGACGTAACCACTACACCTCCCTATATCCTTATTCCTTAATCTAGGACTAGGCTTAATCCAAGTCTATGAAGCCAGTCCAGTATGTTATTTTCTCTTTTTTTTTAATGAGTCAGGTACGGACCGTTTTCTAATGTATGGACAGTATAACATTGTTGAGCGCAGTATAACGTTTGTACTGAGAAGAATTTAAATGCATTTTTGTTGATATGGTGTGAATGTTGTAAGCCTTTACTGACTTCATGGACAGCGTTCTTTTGACTCTGGTCTTTAAAGGTCATGGGAGGGATTGTCTTCCAAACTTTGCCCTCGTTTTTAAATTGTGTCTTGGAATGTTGAACAAAGTGACTTGACACTTCATCAGCTGTTCTTGTGTCGTCCTTCCTCAATCAGAGTTGTTTACATGGTACATATGGGCAGGGGGTCAGGAGGTCAATGAAATCCCTCTCGGCCAATAGGGACAGCTGCTTTTTTTTTTTTTTTTTTATCTACTTTTTCTCCCCATTTTTCCTATTTTTCTCCCATCCCAATTTCGTATTATCCAATTCTCCCCTCCCCTGTCTCGAACGTTGCTAGACCATGCCTCCCACTGGTCGGCTGCAATGTGGACGAAGCCTTGCATCACGTGTCCCCTCCGGTACACGAGGAGGCAGCCGTCGCATCTTTTCACCAGACAGCGCGGTCTCTCAGCGGCGAGGAGTAACGCGTGGGAGGCTCACGCTGCCTCCGATACTTCCTGATTCTGCTGTACAGGCGCACCAACCGACCTGTAGGAGTCGCTGTCCACAACATCTCGATCGCCAGCCACCCACCGGCTTTCCCACACCCTAATACTGCCAATTGTATTAGTATGAACGACCAGCCAAGCCGGAAGCAACGCCGAGAGCTGGGCTCGAACCCAGCATCTCCTGCGTTAGTGGCGAGCGCCTTGCCCACTGCGCCACTTAGCCGCCCGGGACAGCTGCTTTTCCATGTTCCATTAAAAGCCAGGGAGGCCGGAGCACGTGGTCATGGAAATACATCGATTGGCAACAATCAGGGGTGTAAAAAGTACCCAGAAATTATACTTAAGTGAAAGTATGGGTACCGTCTCAAAATCTTACTCAAGTAAAAGTAAGAGTATCTGGCTAAAAACACACAAGTAAAAGTCCAAAGGTTTCTACTTTTAAATGTACTAAAAAGTAAAAGTAAAACGTTTTTTCTGACTGTCTATTCTTCTGATAGCAGGTGTTTAATCAAAGATCCCCGCTTTCTAGTCCTGGACAAGGACCAATCAGCATGGGTATGGGCGGGTTAATTTTCCATTAATGGGGATTTGATTGGCTGTTTAAAGTGCGGCCGCAGGATTAATAACGTTAACGTTAGTTCGGCCAGAGAAAGATATACTAATTAAAATAGTTGGACTTGCGAGATTTGTACTTTGTAGGTCTGCATTTTAAATTTAAGGAGTAAAAAGTATGTTTTTTTTCTCTGAAATGTAATTGAGTAAACGTACAAGTATACAAACCTAATAATACTTGAGTAAAGTACAAATCCCCCAAAAACAGTACTTAAGTATTGTAACAAAGTACTTTACACCCCTGGCAACAATAAACCAAAATAAACTATTATTGAAGCTATACAGATGATGCTCAACAGTGACAGTGGAATGTAGAGAAAATAAGGCTTTATTGCATAATGAGCAAGTATGAGAGCTTCATACATTTTCTGGGGAGAGGGGGGAAAAGACTTGATGCAATGAAAAAGCATATACAAAACATATGTACACAACATATTTTGAAAGGTATTCAGGAATTCTGCCAAAAACAGTGAAAAAACAGTGGAATGCGATGTGGGAGAAATACTGTCAAGAAAAGGAACAGAAGTGCAATAGAACACTTATTATGTCAACAGCATAAAGCTTATTTGAGAATAGATATATACATTGGAATATAAAAAAAAAAGCATGCATAGTTTATTATTTTGCGGTATTTTTAAGGGTACCAAGTCAAAAGGGAAAAATAAAATAGAATAAAACATCCGTAGAAATCTTCTCGCATGCCCATTATGTACAGTTACTTTGGACATGCATCAGCTTTGCATTACAATTTAAAATTTTAAAATAAAAAACAGAAGAAAAGATTTAACAAACGTACAAAAGGAAAATTTACAAAACACAGCCATTTTGTATACGATTTAGGCACATATAAAGGGTTAAAGAAAATGGCTGCCTTTTGAGGCACTGAGAGATTGGTCACATAAAACACCTAACGTAAGCCATGTTGCTTGAAACATAACCAAATTACACCAAATTAACACCACCCTACTAAATAATATCCAAAAAGAGCCATAGATAGAGAATTAACACAATGGGCGCCAAAGACGAGTTAACTAGTTTTTGGCCGCCATGCATTGAGCGGCAAAGACGAGTAAACTTGTTTTTAGATCCTTTGATCTTTTTCCTCTGGTCCCCATTCTAAATCGGATCATTGGGCAGGGGGATCATTCTAGCCATCCCTGTGTCGTTTGTATATGTTTGAATTGCAATGCCGATCGACTATCACCAGGTGGCAGTATGATCTGTGTCTAAACTGGAATGGCTTGGTGTTGATACACGGCCTCCTTTTTTTTTTCTTGGTAGGGGCCCCTCCTCCTGCTTGAACATAAGATTCACATTGATCGCCTCGAAATTATGTTGCCTAAGCGTATTTTACCATCGAAACGTGTATAGACATATACACTGGTAATCGCGATGGCGATACGATCACTTGGAATTATTCTTTTTGGAATACCTTCTGGCTAAGGTAAGGTATATTCTATGTCTATTTTACCGAATCTGAAACGTGTCTTTCTAATGATCACAGTTCTGTGTTTCACCGGACGTAAAACATGCTCGGCAAACACGATCACAGCTTTTAGTTAAAACGACCCCCCCCCCCCCCCCCCCCCCTTGATGATTTTGTGAAGGTACATAATACATGTTATATACCTTTGATTTGGGGGTTCAGGGAATCAACCAGAACGAATCGGGCTTATTGCACATACCGCGTTTTATCTCGCGATCTATGAAAAAAGACTGGATTATCTTGGAAATGTGCGATGTTTAGCGTGTAATAAACTACAAACTACAGTGTGTAGAAACAAACTATTTTTCCATGTTGCACTACAAGTAATGTCTGTCAAATGAGCCACACCATTGTCTCCACAGCTATAATACAGAACACACACACAGCTGTGCAAATATAGCGAAACACCACGGAAACGACTATCAAGCTGGCCATCTAGCGGTAGAGATTACCGCTAAGCGTGGCGCTCAAAGTGTTAAGTAAGCTGACTATTGTGAAATTGTATTATAGTGAAACTCACACTATATTAATTAAAGGGGCACTACACAAAAAAACTGCTGATTTATTTAGCACATAATCTCACACACATCCAAAAACTTGTTTTGCACACATTTATTTAGTTTGACAGTTATTGAAAGTAAATTTGTTTGAATATGGCCACCAGTGATGTCATCAGGCACATTTAATCATTGTGTTAATTACAGCTCAATGAAATGATAAGGTAACAGTCCCTATATGACATGGTATTGCTATTGTTTCATCTACATCATTTTCATGGTGCTGTAATGAACACAACACAAGGATTCAATGTTCTCGATGACATCACTGGTGGCTATATTCAAACTGGTTTACTCTCAATAACAACCTAAATGAGTGTGTTCAAAACGGTTTATAATTTTTGGACGTATGTGAGATTATGTGCAAAATAAATCAGCATTGTTTTTTACGAGTTTTGACCATTGGAGGGAACATTTAGATTAGTTAGCCAAACACTGTGAGGACATGGGTTTGAGATAGGTCAATAGTCAATGTCATCAACTTAGCACACGTGCATAAGTAATCCTTAAAAAAAGATTTAGATTCTAAATGTGTAGCCTCCATCACTCTCATTACAACGCAATATCTGATAGGAAACACTAGTCCAGGGAGGAGGAGGAGGAGGAGGGTGGCATACAAGGGAAATTATAATTATAAAAAGAAAATGTAAATATACATTTGACTTAGAAATAAAGGTCACTTAGGAAGGAAAACTGGAATATTTCAAATGCCATTCAGGAGAATGGTTGCACTTTAAACCACTTTAGAAATAGTAGACGATGGTCGAAGATAACCGTCCTCAAGCCACGTTGAAGACAACACAAAGACGGACAGGACAGCTCAAAGAATAACAACACGCCGTGATAGTGAAAGCGATAACATGCTATTCGGACACCCCACACTTTTCTGCCTTAAGCAACAGAAAATAAGGACCAATGATTCTGAGGAAAAATAAATAAAAAAAAGTAACATATTTTGTGTTGCTTGTACAAGAAAGTTATATATTGAAATGTGGAGACAAAATATTTTGATTTAAATAATCTGATATCTGTAAAGGTTTAGGAAAGTGTAGAAAAATACTTCGAAAATTAAATAATGAGCTCACTTCTGCCACCTGCTGGCCACTGCAGCATATTGTCTTTTCTCAGGAAGGCGTTTTTTAAGGGGAAATGTAACCTATACTATTGTAGATAAGCATCTATGTAAATTTAAATAATGACACTAGTATTGTCTTGTTTTTCAAAATTGTAATTGGATCTAATGATGAGCTCATCTTAGTTTTTGAAAGAAAGGGAGGAGGAGGAACTAATAATAATAATAACCAATTATTTAATGTGCAGCTGTTAGCCGCTAGCATGCTAGCTTGTTCGGTACTGTTTCTACTAAGTCCCTATTCTTCTTGCCTCCGATACTTCCTGATTCTGCTGTACAGGCGCACCAACCGACCTGTAGGAGTCGCTGTCCACAACATCTCGATCGCCACCCACCGGCTTTCCCACACCCTAATACTGCCAATTGTATTAGTATGAACGACCAGCCAAGCCGGAAGCAACGCCGAGAGCTGGGCTCGAACCCAGCATCTCCTGCGTTAGTGGCGAGCGCCTTGCCCACTGCGCCACTTAGCCGCCCGGGACAGCTGCTTTTCCATGTTTCCATGGGCCTATAAGCCAGGGAGGGCGGAGCACGTGGTCATGGAAATACATCGATTGGCAACAATCAGGGGTGGAAAAAGTACCCAGAAATTATACTTAAGTGAAAGTATGGGTACCGTCTCAAAATCTTACTCAAGTAAAAGTAAGAGTATCTGGCTAAAAACACACAAGTAAAAGTCCAAAAGTTTCTACTTTTAAATGTACTTTAGTACTTAAGTACTAAAAAGTTAAAGTAAAACGTTTTTTCTGATAGCAGGTGTTTAATTAGTCCTGGACAAGGACCAATCAGCATGGGTATGGGCGGGTTAATTTTCCATTAATGGGGATTTGATTGGCTGTTTAAAGTGCGGCCGCAGGATTAATAACGTTAACGTTAGTTCGGCCAGAGAAAGATATACTAATTAAAATAGTTGGACTTGCGAGATTTGTACTTTGTAGGTCTGCATTTTAAATTTAAGGAGTAAAAAGCATGTTTTTTTTCTCTGAAATGTAATTGAGTAAACGTACAAGTATACAAACCTAATAATACTTGAGTAAAGTACAAATCCCCCAAAAATAGTACTTAAGTATTGTAACAAAGTACTTTACACCCCTGGCAACAATAAACCAAAATAAACTATTATTGAAGCTATACAGATGATGCTCAACAGTGACAGTGGAATGTAGAGAAAATAAGGCTTTATTGCATAATGAGCAAGTATGAGAGCTTCATACATTTTCTGGGGAGAGGGGGGAAAAGACTTGATGCACTGAAAAAGCATATACAAAACATATGTACACAACATATTTTGAAAGGTATTCAGGAATTCTGCCAAAAACAGTGAAAAAACAGTGGAATGCGATGTGGGAGAAATACTGTCAAGAAAAGGAACAGAAGTGCAATAGAACACTTATTATGTCAACAGCATAAAGCTTATTTGAGAATAGATATATACATTGGAATATAAAAAAAAAAAGCATGCATAGTTTATTATTTTGCGGTATTTTAAGGGTACCAAGTCAAAAGGGAAAAATAAAATAGAATAAAACATCCGTAGAAATCTTCTCGCATGCCCATTATGTACAGTTACTTTGGACATGCATCAGCTTTGCATTACAATTTAAAATTTTAAAATAAAAAACAAGAAAAGATTTAACAAACGTACAAAAGGAAAATTTACAAAACACAGCCATTTTGTATACGATTTAGGCACATATAAAGGGTTAAAGAAAATGGCTGCCGTTTGAGGCACTGAGAGATTGGTCACATAAAACACCTAACGTAAGCCATGTTGCTTGAAACATAACCAAATTACACCAAATTAACACCACCCTACTAAATAATATCCAAAAAGAGCCATAGATAGAGAATTAACACAATGGGCGCCAAAGACGAGTAAACTTGTTTTTAGATCCTTTGATATTTTTCCTCTGGTCCCCATTCTAAATCGGATCATTGGGCAGGGGGATCATTCTAGCCATCCCTGTGTCGTTTGTGTATGTTTGAATTGCAATGCCGATCGACTATCACCAGGTGGCAGTATGATCTGTGTCTAAACTGGAATGGCTTGGTGTTGATACACGGCCTCCTTTTTTTTTTCTTGGTAGGGGCCCCTCCTCCTGCTTGAACATAAGATTCACATTGATCGCCTCGAAATTCTGTTGCCTAAGCGTATTTTACCATCGAAACGTGTATAGACATATACACTGGTAATCGCGATGGCGATACGATCACTTGGAATTATTCTTTTTGGAATACCTTCTGGCTAAGGTAAGGTATATTCTATGTCTATTTTACCGAATTTGAAACGTGTCTTTCTAATGATCACAGTTCTGTGTTTCACCGGACGTAAAACATGCTCGGCAAACACGATCACAGTTTTTAGTTAAAACGACCCCCCCCCCCCCCCCCCCCCATTGATGATTTTGTGAAGGTACATATATACATGTTATATACCTTTGATTTGGGGGTTCAGGGAATCAACCAGAACGAATCGGGCTTATTGCACATAACGCGTTTTATCTCGCGATCTATGAAAAAAGACTGGATTATCTTGGAAATGTGCGATGTTTAGCGTGTAATAAACTACAAACTGTCAAATGAGCCACACCATTGTCTCCACAGCTATAATACAGAACACACACACAGCTTTGCAAATATAGTGAAACACCACGGAAACGACTATCAAGCTGGCCATCTAGCGGTAGAGATTACCGCTAAGCGTGGCGCTCAAAGTGTTAAGTAAGCTGACTATTGTGAAATTGTATTATAGTGAAACTCACACTATACCAATTAAAGGGGCACTACACAAAAAAACTGCTGATTTATTTAGCACATAATCTCACACACATCCAAAAACTTGTTTTGCACACATTTATTTAGTTTGACAGTTATTGAAAGTAAATTTGTTTGAATATGGCCACCAGTGATGTCATCAGGTACATTTAATCATTGTGTTAATTACAGCTCAATGAAATGATAAGGTAACAGTCCCTATATGACATGGTATTGCTATTGTTTCATCTACATCATTTCATGGTGCTGTAATGAACACAACACAAGGATTCAATGTTCTCGATGACATCACTGGTGGCTATATTCAAACTGGTTTACTCTCAATAACAACCTAAATGAGTGTGTTCAAAACGGTTTATAATTTTTGGACGTATGTGAGATTATGTGCAAAATAAATCAGCATTGTTTTTTACGAGTTTTGACCATTGGAGGGAACATTTAGATTAGTTAGCCAAACACTGTGAGGACATGGGTTTGAGATAGGTCAATAGTCAATGTCATCAACTTAGCACACGTGCATAAGTAATCCTTAAAAAAAGATTTAGATTCTAAATGTGTAGCCTCCATCACTCTCATTACAACGCAATATCTGATAGGAAACACTAGTCCAGGGAGGAGGAGGAGGAGGAGGGTGGCATACAAGGGAAATTATAATTATAAAAAGAAAATGTAAATATACATTTGACTTAGAAATAAAGGTCACTTAGGAAGGAAAACTGGAATATTTCAAATGCCATTCAGGAGAATGGTTGCACTTTAAACCACTTTAGAAATAGTAGACGATGGTCGAAGATAACCGTCCTCAAGCCACGTTGAAGACAACACAAAGACGGACAGGACAGCTCAAAGAATAACAACACGCCGTGATAGTGAAAGCGATAACATGCTATTCGGACACCCCACACTTTTCTGCCTTAAGCAACAGAAAATAAGGACCAATGATTCTGAGGAAAAATAAATAAAAAAAAGTAACATATTTTGTGTTGCTTGTACAAGAAAGTTATATATTGAAATGTGGAGACAAAATATTTTGATTTAAATAATCTGATATCTGTAAAGGTTTAGGAAAGTGTAGAAAAATACTTCGAAAATTAAATAATGAGCTCACTTCTGCCACCTGCTGGCCACTGCAGCATATTGTCTTTTCTCAGGAAGGCGTTTTTTAAGGGGAAATGTAACCTATACTATTGTAGATAAGCATCTATGTAAATTTAAATAATGACACTAGTATTGTCTTGTTTTTCAAATTGTAATTGGATCTAATGATGAGCTCATCTTAGTTTTTGTAAGAAAGGGAGGAGGAGGAACTAATAATAATAACAACCAATTATTTAATGTGCAGCTGTTAGCCGCTAGCATGCTAGCTTGTTCGGTACTGTTTCTACTAAGTCCCTATTCTTCCCCTCATTTGGGCAGACATGCTAGCTACAGATGCTAAGATAGTAGACAGGAAGGAGACAGAGAATAATAAACACAAGAGTAGGCTACACTGTTCGGAGGACATTAGGTACGTGAAAGGGATTTCTCTGTAGGCCAACACCTTCAAATGCACTCCTTTTGTCTGTTACCCAGATGAGGTCTTTCCCTAACAGTAAGCAATAACAGCCCGGGTGGCGTTAGCAACGCTCTGCCTACACATCTGCAGACTTCCGTCGATCATTGAAACGGGCTGACTCCAGAGATACAGTTGACTAACGGGGACCTATTGTGCCAAATAGCTCACACTCTTTATTGGTCTGTAATGCTGTTGTTTTTTCGGCTTCTCTGCCGCGTCATGGAGGGTCAAAGGTTGCGTGTTTCAGATGAGGCGGGAGTTCTTGAGGAACTGGATGAGGACCTGGTAGACGAACTTGTACTGGGAGATGGTCTGCACCATTATCATCCTCTGCTGCCTCAGTCCAGAGAGCATGCTGGGAACCTCCACCCTCTGTGGGAGAGGAAAGAGGGAGAGAGAGAGAGAGAGAGAGAGAGAGGGAGAGAGAGAGACAGTTAGAGAGAGAGAGAGAAAGAGAGAGAGAGGGAGAGAGAGAAGAGAGAGAAGAGAGAGAGAGAGAGAGATAGAGAGAGAGAGAGAGAGAGAGAGAGAGAGAGAGAGAGAGAGAGAGAGAGAGAGAGAGAGAGAAAAAAACTTTAAAAAAGTGGTTCTCAAAGTGAGGTCTGGGGACCCCTATGGGTTGGTGAGGGGGTTCCAGGGGGAATAGTTTTATTTCACTACAAGATGGTATATACTGATATATATAAGAAGATATATACTGATATATAATATATATATATACTGTAAGAGTGACTGTGCTGATCATAGGTCCTTATTGTCTCAGGGACCGCCATCTGAACATAATCGTTTGTTAAGATATGTATTAAGTCTAGAATTGACCTATATCAAACCCCGCCCTCTTTTCTTGATCCTCCAATCACAGCTGTTGAATGTTGTCCACATGGTCTGATGCCTGACCTTACTGCAGGTAATGTGTGTTTCAACAACAGGGAGTCAGAGTCAGTAACCGGGCCAAAAAGAAAACTACATATCCCACAATCCCCCCCTCCATCCATCCACTCACCTCGTTGTGCTCCAGACAGCTGATCATGAGCTCGGTGAGGATGACCACCCCGGTGCGACCCACCCCGGCACTGCAGTGGACCACCACGGGGGGGTTCAGGCTCTTAGAGGTGTCCAGCATGGAGTTGGTGTGTCTCCTCACAGACTGGATCTCCTCCAAGTAGGCTGGAGGGGTGGGGGGGGGGGGGGGGGGGGGGGAGGAGGAGGTGGAGGAGAAGGAGGTGGAGGAGGAGGAGGTGGGGGAGATCAGATAAATGTGTCTGACAGGGTTCCCACAGACATTGCAAAATGAAATTCAAGGACTTTCAAGTACTTTCCTAAGTACTATTTTTCATTTAAAAAGGGCATTTAAAAGGATACACTTCACTTTTAAATGCTGGTTTTTATAGGGAAAAAAATCTGGTCCAATATTTATGGATTAAAACCAATTTTCGACAATTAGTTACACTTTAAATAAAAATAATGCAATTTCTTGATTCAGAAAATGTTTATCATGGATGAACAAAACTTTCAATGCGAATGGTTAATTTGAATTTCAATGACTTTTTAAGCACCTTGTTAAAAAATTGGCTGTTTTTCAAGGAATTCCAGGCCTTGACTTTTTTTTGTCAAAAATCAAGCACTTTAAGCACTTCAAGGACCTTGTGTGAACCCTGGTCTGACTCTTAACCACCAGAACCTGCACGGACACGCAACACGAAACGGAAACGCAACACCAAGAGCCTCGTAAAATGTCAGAAATCAAAGCAAAGCACGTCTAATGGAGAAAAATGTATTCTTTGTTAATATTTTTTGTCCACTGCCCCATAACTAGGGCCTGGGTATCGTTCGAACAATCTTTGATACCGGCGCCAATACCTATACGGGGGATCTGATACCATTATCAAAACAATATCTTTTTTCAATACCTTCCTTTGCTTGAGTTATGTGCTAAGGTGTGGAAGAATAGGTATTGTTTTGGCATTGGTATCAATAACTAACGGTCTAAGTCTATACTGTTATGTAAAAAGAGTGGTACTCTATATCAGTGGAAGACTCAGGAGTCTCTGTTGGCAGTGAAAAGCTGGTATCCCTACACTGGATATTTATGACATTTTATCACAGACGAAAAAGTTTCCGGATAGGTCAACCTCTTGAGATACAAGGTTTTTCTCACATTTTTAAATATTATTCAATGAGAAAATGGAAATTCCTGAACACTATCTTCACTTGTGTCTGGTGTACAGATTCACGGAAAGCAGTTGATGAATTCCTAACCTTACTGGTGCGATGTAGGCAGGGGTGTAAAAAGTACCCAGAAATTATACTTAAGTGAAAGTATGGGTACCGTCTCAAAATCGTACTCAAGTAAAAGTCAGAGTATCTGGCTAAAAACACACTTGAGTAAAAGTCTAAAAGGTTCTACTTTTAAATGTACTTAAGTGCTGAAAATTAAAAGTAAAAACCTTTTTTCTGATAGCAGATGTTTAATCAAAGATCCCCGCTTTCTAGTGTTGCACAAGGACCAATCAGCATGGGTATGGGCGGGTTCCTTTTCCATTGATGGGGATTTGATTGGCTGTTTTTAATTAAAGCGCGGCCGCAGGATTAATAACGTTAACGTTAGTTCGGCCAGAGAAACAAATATACCAATTAAAATGGTTGGACCTGCGAAATTTGTACTTTGTAGGTCTGCATTTTAAATGTAAGGAGTAAAAAGTATGTTTTTTCTCTCTCTCTGAAATGTAATTGAGTAAAAGTACAAGTATACAAACCTAATAATACTCACTAAAGTACAAATCCCCCAAAACAGTACTTAAGTATTGTAACAGAGTACAATTACTCAAGTACTTTACACCCCTGAATGTAGGCATGATTAAAACACGAGCGAGCGGTACTGTGAGGTTTTGCCCGCTGCTCACTACCTTTTCTCTGTCTTCTTTAAGCCTACTGTTAGGAATTCCCTATTCTCTGTCTTCTTTAAGCCTACTGTTAGGAATTCCCTACTCACTCTCTCTAGCCCCCACCCTCTCGTTCCTTACCCTTAGTGGCCACACCTGTTTGATATTCTATTATCTCTCGCACCTGTGGTGGCAGGCTAATTAGTCCCCCTGTGGGCTTTAAATACCAGGGCGCTTCCCCTCGTTTTGGCGTGGGGTCGTGTTGTATATTTGCCGAGTCATATTCTCTAAACATCTAGACTTTTTCGGGAGATCCTCTGGTCTACCAATGCTGTAAGATGGATCTCTCCAGCCTTGAGATGTTTGCTCCAGCCTTCATCTGCTGTCGCCGTAGCCTGTGGAGGAGACATTGTTCTGCGCTCTCTAATTCTCTACGGGAGGCATTCCAGTGTTCCACTCCAGACCAGTGCTCAGACGCGCATCTTCCAGACCTTCGAGCTTGGCACGCTCCTCCGTACCAGCGCACTGACGCGCATCTTCCAGACCTTCGAGCTTGGCACGCTCCTCCGTACCAGCGCACTGACGCGCATCTTCCAGACCTTCGAGCTTGGCACGCTCCTCCGTACCAGCGCACTGACGCGCATCTTCCAGACCTTCGAGCTTGGCACGCTCCTCCGTACCAGCGCACTGACGCGCATCTTCCAGACCTTCGAGCTTGGCACGCTCCTCCGTACCAGCGCACTGACGCGCATCTTCCAGACCTTCGAGCTTGGCACGCTCCTCCGTACCAGCGCACAGGCGCGCACTCTGTTCCTAGCTCCGACAGCGGCTACCCGGTGGACGACATCCTCGCCACCGCCACTGTTCCGACGCGCACACCAAGGTGTGGCGCGCACTCTGTTCCTCGCTCCGACAGCGGCTACCCGGTGGACGACATCCACGCCACCGCCACTGTTCCGACGCGCACACCAAGGTGTGGCGCGCACTCTGTTCCTCGCTCCGACAGCGGCTACCCGGTGGACGACATCCTCGCCACCGCCACTGTCCCGACGCGCACACCAAGGTGTGGCGCGCACTCTGTTCCTCGCTCCGACAGCGGCTACCCGGTGGACGACATCCTCGCCACCGCCACTGTTCCGACGCGCACACCAAGGTGTGGCGCGCACTCTGTTCCTCGGCTCCGACAGCGGCTACCCGGTGGACGACATCCTCGCCACCGCCGTTGTTCCAGCGCTCTGTTCCTCGGCTCGGACAGCCAGCCACCCGGTGGCGATGCCCTCGCCCCGTTGCTGTCCCCTTACCATTACGCATACGCCGGGGTGAGTTTTGATTGTGATGTCACTCACCCAGCGTAGTGCCCTTGCCCCCGTTCCCGCTGCTGCCCCTGTACCTTTACGCATACGCCTGGGTGAGTTTTGATTGTGATGTCACTCACTCAGCGTAATGCCCCTTGCCCTCGTCCCGCTGCTGTTCCCCAGCGTATTGCCTCTGTTTTTGGTTCTCACTTTGAATAGTATTTTTGGACTTTACATCTCCCCCTGTGTGTTTGTCACACGAAGATATTATTACTTTGTTCACTTTGTTATTTGGACTGTTCTGCACCTGCTCTGCTTTTTCCCTTTTGTGCATTAACTATCTCCTCTGTCCTGCAGAGCGGCCCAGATGATTTCCACCAGTCCTCCCAGTTCCTCCCTGTTTCCCAGCCCGCCTCCGCGGGCCTCAGTCCCCTCTGTTCGCAAGTTCTCCCCTTCTAGTTCACCCTAGTTCCTGTTCCCTAGTTCTCCCCTTCTAGTTCCACCTAGTTCCTGGTCCCAAGTTCTCCCCTTCTAGTTCCACCTAGTTCCTGTTCCCTAGTTCTCCCCTTTTCTAGTTCCACCTAGTTCCTGTTCCCTAGTTCTCCCCTTCTAGTTCCACCTAGTTCCTGGTCCCAAGTTCTCCCCTTCTAGTTCCACCTAGTTCCTGTTCCCTAGTTCTCCCCTTTCTAGTTCCACCTAGTTCCTAGTCCCTAGTCCTCTATCCCTAGCTCTCCTAGTCCCTAGTCCTCTCTCCCTAGTTCTCCTTGTCCCTGGTTTACCTAGTCTCTAGTTCCTCTGTCCCAAGGCGTTCCCTTAACCTTCCCTTAGGCGTTCCCTTACTTTCCCTTAGTGTTCCCTTTCCTGCCCGCCTCTTAAAGGCACCTTTCCTTCCCCTCATATTATATTCCTGTATTTGTGATTCTCCCTTAAAGGGACAGTGCCCTTTTCCCTGTATTTCCCTGTTGTTCAATAAATATCTGTTTCTTGGCAAACCATCATACCTGTCTTGTGTTGTGCGATTGGGGTCGGTTACAAACCATAACAGTACGACCCCACCAAAATCGACGACCCCAGCCAGCACAGACGGTGTATGTTGAGTTTGCCTTTTTTTTTTCTTCTCTTGTTCCCTCTAGCTTCCCTGTTAGCCCAGTTTAGCTTCCTTGTTAGCCCTGTTTAGCTCCCTTGTTAGCTTGTTAGCTCCCCTGTTTAGCTTGTTAGTCTCCCCGGTTAGCTCCCCTGTTTGCTTCCCGTTTAGCCCTGTTTGACCCCCCTGTAGCTAGCCATGCCCTGGCAGCTAACCCTGTCCCTCAGCAGAGCCCCAGTCTGCTAGCTTGGCCCCGGCTGCTAGCACAGCCTCTATGTTTATGCAGCCCTTGCTGCTGGCATGGGTCCTGTAGCTAGCCAGGCCCAAGCAGCTAACCCGGTCCCTCTGCATGGCCTCCACTTTTTTGTGTAGTTTATCCCACTGCTAGGACTGCCTTTCAGCTAGCAAGGTCAGTTTATCTCACACAGCTAGGACTGTCCTTCCAGCTAGCTTGTTCTCTCATGCTGGTCCAGCCCTGTCTGCCAGCCTAGCTCCGGCAGCTAGCGCAGCCTCTATGTTAATGTAGCAGTACAGCTGGCATAGGCCCTGTAGCTATCAGTGCCTTGGCAGCTACCCTTTCCCCCTGCTAGCCTAGCTCGGCAGCTAGCGCAGCCTCTATGTTGATGTAGCAGTACAGCTAGCATAGGCCCTGTAGCTATCAGTGCCCTGGCAGCTACCCTTTCCCTCTGCTAGTCTAGCTCCGGCAGCTTGCGCAGCCTCTATGTTGATGTAGCAGTACAGCTAGCATAGGCCCTGTAGCTATCAGTGCCCTGGCAGCTAACCTTCCCTCTGCTAGCCCTTTCCCGGTGCTACCATGGTTACCCCTTTGCTACCCTGCTTGCCCCTCAGTTCTCTAGACCCAGTTCCTCTAGACCAGTTCTCTAGACCAGTTCTCTAGACCAGTTCCTCTAGGCCAGTTCCCCCTGTTGCCCCTCTGCTACCCCTCGGCGACCCTGTTTCTTTTGCTAGCCCCACTCTTGTGGTGGCTTCCCCTACTGGCTTGGCCAGTGCCTTCGTTTTTGTCTTGTTTTGCCCCCTGCCACTCTGTCTGTATTTGTTTTGGGTCGCCGGGTGGCTCCCGTTGGAGGGGGGGATACTGTGAGGTTTTGCCCGCTGCTCACTACCTTTTCTCTGTCTTCTTTAAGCCTACTGTTAGGAATTCCCTATTCTCTGTCTTCTTTAAGCCTACTGTTAGGAATTCCCTACTCACTCTCTCTAGCCCCCACCCTCTCGTTCCTTACCCTTAGTGGCCACACCTGTTTGATATTCTATTATCTCTCGCACCTGTGGTGGCAGGCTAATTAGTCCCCCTGTGGGCTTTAAATACCAGGGCGCTTCCCCTCGTTTTGGCGTGGGGTCGTGTTGTATATTTGCCGAGTCATATTCTCTAAACATCTAGACTTTTTCGGGAGATCCTCTGGTCTACCAATGCTGTAAGATGGATCTCTCCAGCCTTGAGATGTTTGCTCCAGCCTTCATCTGCTGTCGCCGTAGCCTGTGGAGGAGACATTGTTCTGCGCTCTCTAATTCTCTACGGGAGGCATTCCAGTGTTCCACTCCAGACCAGCGCTCAGACGCGCATCTTCCAGACCTTCGAGCTTGGCACGCTCCTCCGTACCAGCGCACTGACGCGCATCTTCCAGACCTTCGAGCTTGGCACGCTCCTCCGTACCAGCGCACTGACGCGCATCTTCTAGACCTTCGAGCTTGGCACGCTCCTCCGTACCAGCGCACTGACGCGCATCTTCCAGACCTTCGAGCTTGGCACGCTCCTCCGTACCAGCGCACTGACGCGCATCTTCCAGACCTTCGAGCTTGGCACGCTCCTCCGTACCAGCGCACTGACGCGCATCTTCCAGACCTTCGAGCTTGGCACGCTCCTCCGTACCAGCGCACAGGCGCGCACTCTGTTCCTAGCTCCGACAGCGGCTACCCGGTGGACGACATCCTCGCCACCGCCACTGTTCCGACGCGCACACCAAGGTGTGGCGCGCACTCTGTTCCTCGCTCCGACAGCGGCTACCCGGTGGACGACATCCACGCCACCGCCACTGTTCCGACGCGCACACCAAGGTGTGGCGCGCACTCTGTTCCTCGCTCCGACAGCGGCTACCCGGTGGACGACATCCTCGCCACCGCCACTGTCCCGACGCGCACACCAAGGTGTGGCGCGCACTCTGTTCCTCGCTCCGACAGCGGCTACCCGGTGGACGACATCCTCGCCACCGCCACTGTTCCGACGCGCACACCAAGGTGTGGCGCGCACTCTGTTCCTCGGCTCCGACAGCGGCTACCCGGTGGACGACATCCTCGCCACCGCCGTTGTTCCAGCGCTCTGTTCCTCGGCTCGGACAGCCAGCCACCCGGTGGCGATGCCCTCGCCCCGTTGCTGTCCCCTTACCATTACGCATACGCCGGGGTGAGTTTTGATTGTGATGTCACTCACCCAGCGTAGTGCCCTTGCCCCCGTTCCCGCTGCTGCCCCTGTACCTTTACGCATACGCCTGGGTGAGTTTTGATTGTGATGTCACTCACTCAGCGTAATGCCCCTTGCCCTCGTCCCGCTGCTGTTCCCCAGCGTATTGCCTCTGTTTTTGGTTCTCACTTTGAATAGTATTTTTGGACTTTACATCTCCCCCTGTGTGTTTGTCACACGAAGATATTATTACTTTGTTCACTTTGTTATTTGGACTGTTCTGCACCTGCTCTGCTTTTTCCCTTTTGTGCATTAACTATCTCCTCTGTCCTGCAGAGCGGCCCAGATGATTTCCACCAGTCCTCCCAGTTCCTCCCTGTTTCCCAGCCCGCCTCCGCGGGCCTCAGTCCCCTCTGTTCGCAAGTTCTCCCCTTCTAGTTCACCCTAGTTCCTGTTCCCTAGTTCTCCCCTTCTAGTTCCACCTAGTTCCTGGTCCCAAGTTCTCCCCTTCTAGTTCCACCTAGTTCCTGTTCCCTAGTTCTCCCCTTTTCTAGTTCCACCTAGTTCCTGTTCCCTAGTTCTCCCCTTCTAGTTCCACCTAGTTCCCGGTCCCAAGTTCTCCCCTTCTAGTTCCACCTAGTTCCTGTTCCCTAGTTCTCCCCTTTCTAGTTCCACCTAGTTCCTAGTCCCTAGTCCTCTATCCCTAGCTCTCCTAGTCCCTAGTCCTCTCTCCCTAGTTCTCCTTGTCCCTGGTTTACCTAGTCTCTAGTTCCTCTGTCCCAAGGCGTTCCCTTAACCTTCCCTTAGGCGTTCCCTTACTTTCCCTTAGTGTTCCCTTTCCTGCCCGCCTCTTAAAGGCACCTTTCCTTCCCCTCATATTATATTCCTGTATTTGTGATTCTCCCTTAAAGGGACAGTGCCCTTTTCCCTGTATTTCCCTGTTGTTCAATAAATATCTGTTTCTTGGCAAACCATCATACCTGTCTTGTGTTGTGCGATTGGGGTCGGTTACAAACCATAACAGGTACAAAGAAACACTCACAGAGGAACCCCTGGACGTATTCTGGGCAGCCGTGCTCGGGCCAGTCCGTGTACTGCAGGTGCCAGACCGTCCTCTCCTGGCCCGACAGCAGGTGTTTGACCTTTAACCCCGTGGTGGCGTAGCACCCCGAGTCGGTCCTGAACTTGGTGGTCACCTTGAACTTGCCGTGCGTGGCCGAGTTGTGCTTGGAGCCCAGCTTGGGCCAGTACCGGTGGCTCTTGGACCGGCCGCCCTCCTGGAAGGAGAGACATGGATGGAAGGAAGGGTGAGGATTTGGGTCGGGTACCGTTCACATTTGAACCGATACCGGTACCACTACCAGTTCCTGGAATTCGGTATCGGTACCCAACTGTACCTTTTCTCGGTACTTAACTCTCTCTGTAAATTGCAGTTGTAAAAAATAAGCTTCTCAATTTCAAATTTAGAACATTTTGTTATTTATTGTTGTAATACAACTCCACAAAATAAATCGCATGATCATGTATTGTGTTTTTAAATGATTAACTATCAACATTATCTGGCCATCTTCAGTAAATATTATCAGACTCCTCTGACCTCGTCTGGTCTTTCCTAATCCTAACCCAAGAGACAGGACAGTAATATAATATATTTGTGGAAAAGGCTCCCTCTTGTCCAGTATATTACACTCTTATACTAAACATGTAAAAGTACCGATTGATGTAGCGTGAATCGGTACTTGGTAGTACTGATGTAATTCGGTTGGTACTATTGATGTTCGATATTGGCTTTTTTACCGATACCGATATACCGATATTGTCCAACTCTTAATTTCCGATACCGATATATGTTGTGGAATTAACACAACATTATGCATACTTTTGACAATAAATAAAATCATAATTTGTTCTTACTTGCTTGCCTGGGTAAATAAAGGTTAAATAAATGTAAAAAAAAAGAAATTTTTTTTTTTATTTTTTTTAAACCGATACAGATCATTTCCGATATCACATTTTAATGCCAATATCGGCCGATAATATCGGACATCCCTAGTTGGTAACATTAAAAGTACAGACTTCGGTACCAACCCTAGTGAGGATGGACGGACAGACAGATGGACGGAACAGACAGTATGTATGTATGACACCCTGATGAAGACAGTTCACTGTGGAAACCTTGGTGGTTAAATAGGTTTGCGTTGCCTGTGGACTCGGGAGGTGCAATGTTTAGCCTCTCCTTATAAGGAGCTGACGGGGCGTTTCTGTATGCAAATTCAGGTGTACGAGAACGTGCTTCCAGTTTAAGAATGAGTGACGTTCTTCATTCATGGGAATCCAGCTGCGATCATTTTGGCCACTTTACGAAGACCGTTTCACGCGTTCAGGCTTTTCATACATTTGTTTGTACAAACTTCTTACGAAGAACTCATTCAAAGCGATTTGTGACT
>NC_140179.1:14466035-14493535 GCF_963971535.1 Notolepis coatsorum | reverse complement strand
CCAGGGTGGCACACCACGTAATGCACTGTAGTGCAACGCGGCCGTCCCGGGTTCGACTCCCGGACCCGGCGACCTTTGCCGAATGTCCTCCCCCATATCTCTCTGCCGGACTTGTCCAAAAATATAACGAATACAAATCTATCAAAAACATAATAATAATAATAATAAAAAAAACAAACATCTGATTACTTTTGGCAAAGGTGTCCACACCATGTCCTGCTCTACCACTTGGCCCTACCCCTCCGTTTTGCGCGTGGCCAGGTAGGGTTAGGGTGTCCCGATTCTGTTGTGGATCGGAGGCTAGTGGTGAGGCAGCCCTCCGACTGACCTCCAAACGGAGTGTTTTCAGACGCTGACTTGGACGTCGCTGGAAGAACGTAGGACTTACGTTTCTGTAGTGATATGTATATTTTGTACATATACACTATCAACCTATTTGTTTTTTTTGCAGAACTTGACATAATAATGTCTTTCATAATAATCTTTCCCTTTGAGGAAATACACTGAATCGCGTGTCACTTCTTTTCTATTTGTTTCTTCAGACGCACACTGCTCAAAATCAAGAGGATATGAATGTCTTTTAGCTATCATTTGACAGCGGACACTATGGTTATGTCAGTTTAACCCTTTCACTACCACTCTACAGAATGGTTAACTCTTTCACTGTGACACTACAGAAGGTTAACCCTTTCACTGCCACACGACAACGTGTTAACCCTTTCACTGCCACTCTACAGAATGGTTAACCATTTCACTGTGACACTACAGAAGGTTAACCCTTTCACTATGACACTACAGAAAGTGAACCCTTTCACTACCACACTACAGAAGGTTAACCTTTCACTACCACACTACAGAAGGTTAACCCTTTCACTACCACACTACAGAAGGTGAACCTTTCACTACCACACTACAGAAGGTTAACCCTTTCACTACAACACTACAGAAGGTGAACCTTTCACTACCACACTACAGACGGTTAACCCTTTCACTACCACACTACAGAAGGTTAACCTTTCACTACCACACTACAGAATGTTAACCTTTCACTACCACACTACAGAAGGTTAACCCTTTCACTACCACACTACAGAAGGTTAACCCTTTCACTACCACACTACAGAATGTTAACCTTTCACTACCACACTACAGACGGTTAACCTTTCACTGCCACACTACAGAAGGTTAACCTTTCACTACCACACTACAGACGGTTAACCTTTCACTACCACACTACAGAAGGTTAACCCCTTCACTGCCACACTACAGGTTAACCTTTCACTACCACACTACAGACGGTTAACCTTTCACTGCCACACTACAGACAGTTAACCTTTCACTACCACACTACAGACGGTTAACCCTTTCATTACCACACTACAGAAGGTTAACCTTTCACTACCAAACTACAGAAGGTTAACACTTTCACTACCACACTACAGAAGGTGAACCCTTTCACTACCACACTACAGACGGTTAACCCTTTCACTACCACACTACAGACGGTTAACCCTTTCACTACCACACTACAGATGGTGAACCCTTTCACTACCACACTACAGACGGTTAACCCTTTCACTACCACACTACAGAAGGTGAACCCTTTCACTACCACACTACAGACGGTTAACCCTTTCACTACCACACTACAGACGGTTAATCTTTCACTACCACACTACAGAAGGTGAACCCTTTCACTACCACACTACAGAAGGTGAACCCTTTCACTACCACACTACAGACGGTTAACCTTCTGTAGTGTGGTAGTGAAAGGTTAACCTTCTGTAGTGTGGTAGTGAAAGGGTTAACAATCAGATACGGCAAAACTGCTCAACCGGATGAACCGGGCAGTACCACTCCTCGTTCCAGGTGGGTTTTCTCTGTGGCCGGGGTCATAGGTCGGCGGTAACGTAGGTCCGGTTACGGAGAACTGGTGGTGTTTCGCAACTCCCAGGTGTTGCTGAGTTGTTGAATTGTGTGGCTTTTTCCTCTTCTTTCTCTCCAGACGTACACCGTTCCAAAGATTTATTTTATAAATGTATCTAAAAAATATGCTGTAAATAAAGTCCTTTGTTTGATACCAACAATAAACACATTGGCCTATCATTATTATATGTAACTACACTGTAGGTTACATTTCTATGCAACTGCAAAAACCTACAGAAATATGTTAGTCCTTTACATTATTTTACTACTGATGACGTAACAAGGAGTCTCCCATTTCCTAGGTAACGATTACATTTTCAGGCTGACTAAGTGCTCACACCTGAGCTTGATAGAGCAATGAGCACAGCCTCCTTTAGAATATAACTCAGTTCACCCATTCATTTGTTTGTATGCCCTGAAGAAGGCCGATAGAGAGGCCGAAACATGTTGGTATTTTTTTATTGTTCTAATATGAACTAAGCGACTAATTAAAGCTTTTTGGCTTCTCTGGCTCCCCTTTATCCAAAGAGCACCTTCTAATTCACACTACAAAGATGCTGCAGCCCTCCTTCTTGTTCAACAAAGATTTCAACCCCTTCCCTTTGTAGCTCCATTCTGAAGTACCACCACTACCCAGTAGAGGGCACTCCTAAACATGGGGGTAGGGCCAAGGGAAGGGGATTTGGACCGGGCCTTAAACACACTCCATGTTGGTGCCACACTCTCCCCGTGGAGTTACACAGCAGCACCATCACGTCACTATTATACCACACCGGCTCAGGTCGGGGCTGTAAACACCTCCCCAGCACAACCTGTGTCATCTAGGTACACAGGGGTTATTATGACCATAGATATATATATAAAGACTAGATGGCGCAAGGCGGCGGAGTCTCTTGCGTAGTTCACCGGCGGCCATCTTGCTACAGTTAACTACTGCTTTATTAAGGTGATGATCTGCACAAACAAAAATACTCTTAACTCGCAGAAATCTTGACGGATTTACAAACGGTTTGGTTTATTACAAACGTTATTAACGTGGCTATGATTTTTTGATTGGAAGAACTCTTTAAAAAAATGTTTTATGAAAGTCCATTATAAGTATGCAGTATAACATGATGTTCACACATTGATACCATAGTGAACACATTGATACCATAGTGAAGAAGATGGGGAGTGGTATCTCTATGGTGAGGAAATGTCTTTCTTATGTCCCTACATATATTGTGGGACAGGTGGCGAAATCTTTAATTTGATGTCACCTAGATTATTGTGCACCAGTATGGTCCTCTGCATCCAAAGGTCAACTAAAGAAATTGCAAACTGCCCAGAACAGAGCTGCAAGGTTAGTCTTACATTGTTCCACGAGAACAAACACTATAACTATGCACCGGCAACTAGGGATGGGTACCTTTCACATTTGAACCGATACCGGTACCGGTACCTGTGAATCGATACCGGTACCCAACGGTACCTTTTTTCTGTACTTTAGTCCCAAGAAATTTAATTTACCTACCTCAGTCATAAAAAAAAAATCCAAACTTCAAATAACTACAATTTCGACAGTTTTCGGCTTGTCATTGCTCCGACTGCTTTGTTGTTGAATCAAGTCAAATCCTAGGTAAGCATAATTGTGCGTGTGAACGTTGACATGAAAAGAAAAAAGTAAAAAAAAAAAAAAAATTTAAATCGGTTTCTCACTTGAATCGATACTCGGTAGTACCGACGTGTTTCGGTTCGGTACCTCAAAAGTACCGAATTCGGTACCCATCCCTACCGGCAACTCTCATGGTTAACGGTAGAGAATAGGCTGGTTTTCAACACAGTTAAATTGTTCAGGAACACTGTCTTTTCGCCTCAACCTGTTTTCTTATACAAACAAATGGTCAGATGCATACAGGTTCATTCTTATTTTACTAGGTCAGCTGATTATGTTACCACGTCCAAAATCAAATGCTTTATTAAAGAGGACTGTTGTTTATCGTGCCATCAATCATTGGAATAACTGCCCCACTGAACATAAGTGAATTGAATAGTAAAGTGTCTTTCAAATACCACCTGAGAATGCACTACTTAAATATGTGAGCAAAATATTCTGATGTTGATAATGTCTACAATGTTTTACTGTTTTTAGATTATCATTGTTAATTGTGATTGTCATATGTATCTCATGTTGTTATGTTTTGTGTTTTCTGTTGTCTTTCTGTGTGGACCCCAGGAAGACTAGCTCGCCACTTAGGTGACAGCTAATGGGGATCCTTTCAAACAATAAACAACAATAATCTCCGACGTTTTTAACAAACCAAACGGTTGAAAATTGAGCATGCCATGGTTATTTCAATAGTAGATGCACTATAGACATTCATGTTATGAGTGGGCGTGCTGCCCTGTAGCAAGATGGCCGCCATGTGGCAACGTCGGTCTCCGTTGGCCAGCAGTGAGTCATCTAGTCTTTATATATATTATCTATGGGTGGCGGCTACGTGGCGTAGTGGGCAAGGCGCTCGCCACGAATGCGGAGACGCTGGGCTCGCCTGTTCGAGCCCAGCGCTCCACATTGCTTTCAGTTTAGCTGGTCGTTCATACTAATACACATTGGCCGTATTAGGGGGTGGGAAACTGATGGGTGGGGATCGGGCGTTGTGGACAGCGACTCCTACAGGTCGGTTGGTGCGCCTGCGCAGTAGAATCAGGAAGTGTCGGGGGCAGCGTGAGCCTCCCACGCGTTACTCCTCGCCACTGAGAGATCGAGCTGCGCAGGTGAAAAGATGCGACTGCTGTTACCTCAAGTACCGGAGGGGACTTGTGCTATGTATGACTTAGTCCACATTGCAGCCGGCTTGTGGGAGGCAAGAAACAGCGTTCGTGACAGGGGAGGGTTGAATTGGATGATACGAAATTGGGATGGGAGAAAAATATAGAAAATGGGAGAAAAAGTGGATAAAAAAAAAATATATTATCTATGGTTGTGACACCCAGCTAATAACCCCGACTCCAGCCTACCTTGATGTGCGAGGCGTTGATGTACCCCGTGTTGTTCTCCTTGTTGGGCACGAGCTCCACGCGGTTCTCCTCGTACGGAACCACGTCGCGGAAGCGGTTCCGCTCGGTGTTGTCGGCCAGCGTCGCCGTGGTGACCACGCAGTCGGGCCTCTTCTTGGGCACCTGCTCGTACTCCGTGAAGACCCGCTCCTCCTCAAGCTTCAGCTCCAAGGTCTTACACTGGGGGGGGGGGGAGAGAGATAGAGAGAGAGAGAGAGAGGGAGAGGAGAGAGAGAGAGAGAGAGAGAGAGAGAGAGAGAGAGAGAGAGAGAGAGAGAGAGAGAGAGAGAGAGAGAAAGTTTACTCATTGAATTCCAAAGTGGCACATGGTAAAGAGAGCTCTTGTTAAATCGCTTGAGGGGTCTTTTTACATTCATACTTGAGACGCCTTACATACCGGCTTTAATATAAAATCGAAATACCTAAATATTTCAACGTAGCTATGATACAAACGCAGTTCTACTTCTCCACAGGGGGCGGGGGCAGTCATGACCCGAGAGGGGTAAGCAGTCTCTCTCTCTCTCTCTCTCTCTCTCTCTCTCTCTCTCTCTCTCTCTCTCTCTCTCTCTCTCTCTCTCTCTCTCTCTCTCTCTCTCTCTCTATAATTCTATCTCTCTTTCCCTCTTTCGGGTCAAATTCTTAACATACCAACAGGCCAAGAGGCGATAAGCGCCATCATGCCACGCGTTCCACAGCCCACTTAGCGCAAGGCCCCTGTGAGCCTAGCAACAGTCTGGACAAAGGCTGCGGTTCACACCTCGGGGCCGAACAGGCAGCAAACAGACAATAATAATAATAATAATAATAATAATAATAATAATAATAATAATAATAATAATAATAATAATAATAATAATAATAATAATAATAATAATAATAATAATAATAATAATAATAATAAATTGGATTTAAAGAGAGAAGCGCCTTTCTCAGACTCAAGGACACTGTACAAGGAGAGAGAAGCTATATAAAAGAAAGGGTAAAAAAAAAAGACAAACAAATTTAACAAATAAGATAAAAAAGGAAGCAAGGTGCTGTCCAATTGGATGAAACGGTTATAAGAAAATTAACAAAAACAAAGACAACAGGATCTGTAAAAGAAAAGTCAGGGGGATGGAGCGCTCATCTTTAGCATCGTCGTAAAAAGGTTTTATTAACACATTGAGTGCCAACGACGATAAATCTCTTTGTTGGCCGCCATGCGATGATTGCCAACAACGACAAATCTCGTTATTTAATCGTTATTTCTTTTATTAGCGATATCCATTCATTTTTCATCAATCCAGCCTCACGTTATCATTGGGACTGCATGTCTCTGAGCTCGAAAAGGGCAAATACCGCCCCCTATCGTCTCCCGGATGGTATTGCACCCATTGGAATGGACTCAATGAAAATGCATGTCAAAAAAGATTTCCGGATTCCACATCATGTAACCCGATACTATTGCATTCATTGGGGCAACCGAAAGCAGCATGGATTATCTGTTTTCGAGGTCAAATGTTGGATCAATAAATGTGATCGATATTTGGAATGGCGATCAGGAATTGGAATAATCTTTTTGCAGAACATCTGATCTGAGGTAAGGAATCTACCAGATGGCGATCGATAACGGGGAAATGCTCGGGGGATCCCACCGGACCACGGTAAGATCTTTTTCACGTAAAGTACATCCCGATGGGGGCCTCGTTTTGATAGCCATCCAGGCGTTCGGCCTATGAGGCTAATGAGGCTAACGCGGTTATTGGTAATCAATAATCAGAAACGACGTGTTCCCCCCCCCCCACCCCCCCCCCCCCCCTTTCATGCATACATGCGTGAGGATCGTGCCGATCATATGCAGTTTGAGTTTTAACTGGAGCGTATCTATAACCGAAATGCCATTGGATTTAACGTTATTAGCTATTAGCCCATTATCTCGGCTTCAGGAAATATACTAGACCAAATCCGGTATAATGCTTATATTCACAGCGCTATAAAATGAGAACGTATTGATGATTTTTTCTTTTCTTTAAGCCATTTTGAAGGGACGGTTTATGGTCTCAATTCACAATGAGAATGGACAGATAGCAATACTATAAAGTATAGATTTAGCTCTACAAACAGCCCCACGTCTGTTTACATATCCCGGTCCTCTTGAGATTAATTAGACTCATCCCAGTGGCCGCGAAAGTGTTAAGTAACGTTCCCAACCGTTTATAAACAGAGATGTGGTCGGAAGGTAATCCCACGCTTATCCATCTTTTTAATTCCCACGATTGAGTTAACAAACACTTTACAAAAAATACTAAATGTAACATATAAACCCACAACACTCCTGCCCTCCTCCATCCTACCCCCCCCCCCCCCCCCCCCCACCCCACCACCACCAAGCTCAACCACCTTCCATGGAACCATGGGTTCGTTTTGTTAATTGTTTGCTTAATATTCCTGGTTTTTCACTCTCTATGATGATGATGAAGACTTTATTTCAGACTCAAGGTCCATATTACACATATGCAAAACAACAACAAGAATACAATAACAAAAGAAACAAGGCCAAAAACATTAAAATACATAAAGGCATATCGATTCCAATGTTTCCACAAATCAGAGGAGTACCTTGTATCACTTTGTTTTACATCACTAATGGCACCTAATTATCTTGTTTTTTGACTCTAATAAACGACACATACATTTAAACATCAAGTTCCTCAGCAGAGCATGGAAGGCGGGGACATTTGTAGTCACAAACAAAATGGCTACGGTGATCGTCAACTTGAGTTTACAACTTTTCATCTACCACCGTATCGCTGGTTAATGACGTCACTGAAGAAAACCCCACGTGAAGATACACATCAACGAGCTGTTGTTGTGTCAGATAGTTCTCTCTTACCCGCTCGTCGGTGGCAGCCTGGGCGCCGCCCTCCTCCGCCGGGCTCTCGGGGACCGGCATGCGGGTGACGTGCAGGCCGTTGAGGGCCGCCATCATCAGGGGCCTCTTCATCGAGTCCACCGACATCTTCTGTCTCTCCAGCGTCTTCAAGAAAGAGGACAAGCCCGCTGTCATGGTTACGGTCACCGGTGGCAACGGATTAAGACCGACTACGACGGACTTGCCCTGGTCTGTGTGTGTGTGTGTGTGTGTGTGTGTGTGTGTGTGTGTGTGTGTGTGTGTGTGTGTGTGTCTCTGTGTGTGTGTGTGTCTCTGTGTGTGTGTGTGTGTGCGTGTAATATCAGGTGGGTGGGAGCTATGGTGTGTGTGCGTGCATGCATTTGTTTTGTGTGTGTGTGTGAGAGTGGGTGTGAGTGTGTGTGTGTGTGAGTGAGTGTGTGTCATTAGGACCTGACCTGGAACTTCTCACTCCACCTCTCCTTTACCTCCTCCTCTTCTTGTGCCTCTCCTCCTTCCTCCTTGGTTCCCTCTCTCCTCTCTCCTCTTCCTACTCACTTGTTCCTCTGACTCAGTCCGTCTGGGCACATGTGTCTCTCTTACCGTTCCTTTGCCATGACAACACACTCGTCTACCTCTACCTCTCTCTCTCTGTCTCTGTCTCTCTCTCTCGCTCTCTCTCCCACACAGAACTCTGACCCACATTGCGTGGGTACCTCCCCCCTCCAGGATTACCTCTCCTAATCTCTGTTGCTGCTAAAGTCCTAGGTCCCTCCCCTCTCCTCCCCCAAACCCCCCCCCCCTGTTCTGGGGCAGCCCAAACAACAGCTTGGGGGTCACCAGGGGCACCCGCAGTGTCTGGGACTAAACCAATAAGAAAGGGGGGTGGGGGGGGGGGGGGGGTTAGGCTGTTAAAGCTGCACTGGTAGTTTTGGGAGAAGAAAAAAAAATGACCTCCACAATAATTGGTTGCAAATTCTTGAAATACTTTTTGAAACAAAGTGAACCAGCATTGCGCTTAGAAGATGTTTTTTTTGTAAAGGTGGTGGGAGGGTAGGAACACCACAGCCAAATAAATACTTTCTAGTCAAACAGGGCTCCAGGGATCCAGTTTTTATCTTGTGACACTTTATATATATATTAGGGCTGTCAGTTTATCGCGTTAATTAGATTAATTAATTACACAGCAAATTATCGCGTTATGAAAATTAACTCAAAATTAATTACAACAATTTTTATTTATTTTTATTTTTTAAATCATTCATTCCATAAGAACGTAGAATACACATTTACAGACTTTTTTTTATATGGTCCATTTGCATGTTCTTGGTATCTGATTCTAGGGCCATCTATGTATTCCCAGTGTCAGAAATACTGTGTCTGTTACTAGGCTTGAGTAAATTGTAATGAACCAAATGAGAATATCAATACAAAATTTTGTATCTTTGACTGTGAATAACACCATGCTCAAATTGACCAGACCTGAAAAATCTAAGCAAATTAATCAATGGAAGATGATTCAACAGAAGGTTTTGTAGATACAGTACTATGAGGTCAGACGTTCCACTCTACTGGTTAAAATTACTTACTCGTGAGTAGTACGTTCGTTGATAATGAAAAATTATGTCCACAGCCACTCCAGTGTAAAACAAAGATATCAAAATGGATGGTCCAACGATGCACACTGACCTGGCTGAGAGAATTGCTGAATATACTGTATATAGATACACAAATGTTCTAGAAGGTTCGGTCATGACATCACCACAAATGTTCTAGAATAATCGATGTTCTAGAATGTTCGGCACTGACATCACCACAAATGTTCTAGAATGTTCGATGTTCTAGAATGTGCGGCCATGACATCATCACAAATGTCCTACAATGTTCGACCATGACATCATACTGTGACGTCACAAATGTTCTAGAATGTTCTATTATGACAATTATATAATACAATAACCTAAATATAGCTTTGGCTCCTACAAGTACTGAATTCTGCCATCCGGACACATGCAATTTGAAATATGATTATAGAATATAGAATATCGCAGGCATAAAATGGTTATGCGATTAAAATGTGATTAATTAGATTAATTCATTACAAATCCTGTAATTAATTAGATTAATTTTTTTAATCGCCTGACAGCACTAATATATATATAAAGCTGCAGTAGGTAACTTCAGAGAAATTAGCGAGAGTGAGTTTACCTGCCCAACAGAAACAGAGCAAGCAGTGCATCAGCAGCTTTAACCCTTTCACTACCACACTACATAAGGTTAACCCCTTCACTACCACACTACAGACGGTTAACCTTCTGTAGTGTGGTAGTGAAAGGGTTAACCTTATGTAGTGTGGTAGTGAAAGGTTAACCGTCTGTAGTGGTAGTGAAAGGTTAACCTTCTGTAGTGTGGTAGTGAAAGGGTTAACCGTCTGTAGTGTGGTAGTGAAAGGTTAACCGTCTGTAGTGTGGTAGTGAAAGGGTTAACCTTATGTAGTGAGGTTGTGAAAGGGTTAACCCTTTGCTGTGACAGTGAAAGGGTTAACCTTCTGTATTGTCGCAGTGAAAGGGTTAACCCTTTGGTAGTGTGGTAGTGAAAGGGTTAAGCTTAAAAAAAAAGTATATATATACAGTAAATATATATACAGCCTCTGATAGGCAGTTGGTTTGACCAGCAACACGATGGTGGTCTTAGTTTTCCGATGCAACCCCGGCAACACCACTTGGCAGGCCAAAAACATCTGATTGGCCCAAAGCAACAGCTCCCTGTTATATCAACAACCAATCAGACGCTTTCAGCCTGCCAAGTGGTTGTTCCCGGGGGCGCAACGGAAAATCACTGCGTCGGTCGTCAAACAGCACACGTAATAATTAGGGGTGGGAATCACCAGTTTCATCATGATACGATACGATATCGATTCTTTGGACAACGATACGATATTTGCCGATATCACAAAGTCTCTCACGATACAATACGATACGATTAGATTCAGGTGCCTGCGATCGATATGAGATGATATCATATGCCCATTTAACACAATCAGTAACATTTAGATCAACAAAAAAAAGGTAATGAAAATATCATTTGACATTTGTATTTTTGAGCTCTTCCAGACATTTAAAGGAAAATCAATCTATTGTTTTTAATACAAATAGACCTCCTGTTCACTGTAAAGTGCCACGTTTTTATATATTGAGCTTTAAACTTTAAGCTACATTTTTTGGAACTCAAAACTCACAACCTCCCTCTCCCAAACCGTTCCTACAACAATTTGTTGATGTTGCATGATCATGTATAGGCCTACATTTATTATGTATTATATTGTTTATGTTTAAATAACATTTAAACATCAAACTCCTCTGACCTCATCTGGTCTTTCCAAAGACGCGCGCACACACACACACAGAAAGAGAGAATGCTATGCTGTAACGTCTACACACACGGAGCTACTGCTGTTGTTCTTGGGCGGATATGAGACTCGCCACAGGATTTTCAAAATAAGAGTATCGATATGAATCGATCTTATTACATCGCATCGATCCGATTCGATTGTTGATAATTACATCGATGTATCGATCTGGATCGATGTATCGTCCCACCCCTAGTAATAATGAAAAACACCTTCCGATCAGAGGCTGAGAAATATCATTTAAATGATAATGTGATTCAGTTGAACCCTTTCTACTACCAAATGGTTAACCCTTTCACTGTGACAATACAGAAGGTTAACCCTTTCACTGCCACACGACAAAGGGTTAACCCTTTCACTACCACACTACTAGGGCTGTCCCCGACTAAGGATTTGGATTGTCGACTATGATTGGCCAAAATTTTCCGTTAGTCGACTATTAGTCGACTTAAAAAAAGAAAAGTATAATATTTAAAAAAAAAAAAATGTTTTATTATCATTCCATTTGGGCTGTGGGGGGTGCTTAATGTCTGAAGGAGTCGACTGAAGGCTTCTTGTCCTCTGCAAAAGCATGCAATTGGTCCACTGATGGATACATCTTGATTTTTGTCTAGTCTAGTGTGTTCATTAGATGGGTGAAATCCTCTTTCAGTGCCTCTGTGCCTGTTTTCGTAGGCAGTTAGCCTCTGGTATGCGCACCATTAGCGTTAGCCACGCTTCTAGGCCTCTTTTCTTTTAGAAAGAATGACAAAAAAAAATTTATTCGACTAGTTGGCTGTCGTCTACGGCTCCTTTCGACCGATTAGTCGACTAATCGACTAATAGGGGTCAGCCCTACACACTTCTGTAGTGCGGTAGTGAAAGGGTTAAGGCTGCAGGTGCCTCTGGGAGTCTGTGGAACACCACAGGCAGTGAAAGGGTTAAGGCTGCAGGTGGAACACCACAGGTAGTGAAAGGGTTAAGGAACCACAGGCAAGGGCTTGAGAAGTGGTGCAGAGTTTGCTCTACTTCTTATTTTGACTTCTCATAAATAATCCCCCCCCCACCCCCCTCCCCCCGCATATAATCTCACACACATCCATAAAACTCAAACTCATTCATTCTCAATAACTGTCAAAGCTAAATCAATGCTTGAGTTTTTGAATGTGTGTGAGATTATGTGCAAAATAAATCTGCATTGTTTTTGATGAAGTGGGTCCACCTTTAATTAAGGTATACAGGGATCTATATGCTTATTAGGGAAGAGACTCTGAAGATGCATTGGCAAGAGAGACGAGACTATGACTTCTGTGATACACATTCACCCTTGTGTACAAACACACACGTGCAATGGTGCACTCTCACTCACTGTCCTTGAATACACTGGTTTATCACTACTAACCAATAAACCAATTGTTTTAATACCTGGACATAGGTTCAACTTCTGTGTCAAATGTTAGCGTCTTAACGGAGAGGCAGGCAACACAAACACACCCTTCCCTTCCCATGAGTGTAATCTCCCTGGCATTAATGGGGTTTAGCCGAGGGGAACGGAGAACATAATGTTACCAGGTGCTAAACTCCAGCTTACAGCTAATCAGGAGCTGTGAAGCTAGCTAGCAAAACAACAAGCTATATCAGGTCAGGAGCTGTGAAGCTAGCTAGCAAACAACAAGCTGTATCAGGTCAGGAGCTGTGAAGCTAGCTAGCAAACAACAAGCTGCACCGTATCAGGTCAGGAGCTGTGAAGCTAGCTAGCAAACAACAAGCTGCACTGTATCAGGTCAGGAGCTGTGAAGCTAGCTAGCAAACAACAAGCTGCACTGTATCAGGTCAGGAGCTGTGAAGCTAGCTAGCAAACAACAAGCTGCACTGTATCAGGTCAGGAGCTGTGAAGCTAGCTAGCAAACAACAAGCTGCACTGTATCAGGTCAGGAGCTGTGAAGCTAGCTAGCTAACAACAAGCTGCACTGTATCAGGTCAGGAGCTGTGAAGCTAGCTAGCTAACAACAAGCTGCACTGTATCAGGTCAGGAGCTGTGAAGCTAGCTAGCTAACAACAAGCTGTATCAGGTCAGGAGCTGTGAAGCTAGCTAGCAAACAACAAGCTGTATCAGGTCAGGAGCTGTGAAGCTAGCTAGCAAACAACAAACTGTATCAGGTCAGGAGCTGTGAAGCTAGCTAGCAAACAACAAGCTGCACTGTATCAGGTCAGGAGCTGTGAAGCTAGCTAGCAAACAACAAGCTGCACTGTATCAGGTCAGGAGCTGTGAAGCTAGCTAGCAAACAACAAGCTGCACTGTATCAGGTCAGGAGCTGTGAAGCTAGCTAGCAAACAACAAGCTGCACTGTATCAGGTCAGGAGCTGTGAAGCTAGCTAGCAAACATCAAGCTGCACTGTATCAGGTCAGGAGCTGTGAAGCTAGCTAGCAAACAACAAGCTGTATCAGGTCAGGAGCTGTGAAGCTAGCTAGCAAACAACAAGCTGTATCAGGTCAGGAGCTGTGAAGCTAGCTAGCAAACAACAAGCTGTATCAGGTCAGGAGCTGTGAAGCTAGCTAGCAAACATCAAGCTGTATCAGGTCAGGAGCTGTGAAGCTAGCTAGCAAACAACAAGCTGTATCAGGTCAGGAGCTGTGAAGCTAGCTAGCAAACAACAAGCTGTATCAGGTCAGGAGCTGTGAAGCTAGCTAGCAAACAACAAGCTGTATCAGGTCAGGAGCTGTGAAGCTAGCTAGCAAACAACAAGCTGCACTGTATCATGTCAGGAGCTGTGAAGCTAGCTAGCAAACAACAAGCTGCACCGTATCAGGTCAGGAGCTGTGAAGCTAGCTAGCAAACAACAAGCTGCACTGTATCATGTCAGGAGCTGTGAAGCTAGCTAGCAAACAACAAGCTGCACCGTATCAGGTCAGGTTGTTTGTTTACAGTACAGGGTGAAGTTTTGTCATAATATTCAAAATGCAATAATCTCAGCGTTGCTATAAAAAATATATTCACCCCCGTATTTAGCTTTGCGTATAGTTTACATAGCCTACTGAGTTTCCCCACAGGTTTGTAGGTTATCTGGGAGCATGTCTATGTTCCCCGGGTCCTATGTTCCCCGGGTTCTATGTTCCCCGCTTTGATTGATTGATTGATTGAACATTTTAGACCACCAGCCCTGATTCCAAACTCTAACCTTAACCAGTTCGAAAGAGGGCCTAAGCTTAACCGTTCGAAACAACGCGGACATTAATAATTAATAAAATAATAAAAATTAATAAAATGTTCAATCTATTAATCAATCAAAGCGGGGAACATAGAACCCGGGGAACATAGGACCCGGGGAACATAGGGATGATCCCGGTTATCTCTGGTGGTGGCAAGCTGGGGCAGGCGATACACACAGCTGAGAGCTGGAGAGAATCGTGTGTACATGCAAGACGAGACAGTATATCAATGTGTTATGATGACATCGTACAAATGTATTCATATATAAGATCATTTAAACATGTACTTGTAGGTATACATATTAGGGATGGGTACCGAATCAGGTACTTTTCTTTTTTTTTTATCCACTTTTTCTCATTATTTTTCTATTTTTCTCCCATCCCAATTTCGCCTCGCCAATTCTCCCTTCAATTCTCCCCTCCCCTGTCTCAAACGTTGCTAGACTATGCCTCCCACTGGTCGGCTGCAGTGAGGACGAAGCCTTGCATCACGTGTCCCCTCCGGTACACGAGGAGGCAGCCGTCGCATCTTTTCACCTGAACAGCGCGATCTCTCAGTGGCGAGGAGTAACGCGTGGGAGGCTCACGCTGCCCCCGACACTTCCTGATTCTGCTGTACAGGCGCACCAACCGACCTGTAGGAGTCTCTGTCCACAACGTCCAATCCCCACCCACCAGCTTTCCCACCCCTAAGTTGTGTTAGTATGAACGACCAGCCAAGCTGGTAGCAACGCCGAGAACTGGGCTCGAACCCAGCATCTCCTGCGTTAGTGGCGAGCGCCTTGCCCACTGCGCCACTTAGCCGCCCTTGAATCCGGTACTTTTAAGGGTATCGACCGAATCACATGGTACTACCGAGCAGGGGTGCGTTGCTCATGGGACGGGTTTGCACGCCGAGCAACCGGCTCTGTGAGCAGAAGCATGCGCACGCACATGCACGGATGTGCACACGCATGCAAACAGGAATGCGCTGCACTCGACTGATGTGCCAACTCGCCAAGTACCCACCTGGCTACTTTGCATAACAATAGCGCAGGTCGTCAGGTGTGTTCAAATACGTCCTCAGATACATTCACAAAAAACTTGTGAATGAAATGTGTTATATTCCATTCCTAGAGGCAATTAGGCATTGTCTTTAGTCTGTGCGCACGCGAGGGAACATGTATGCGCATGCGTGGGAGCGCGCCTGCACGTGGCATCATTAAAACACAGTGCAACCAGCTTTGAAATCACCAACGCACCTCTGCTACCGAGTACCGATTCACGTGAGATCCACCGGTGCCACACAATTATTTTTATTAAGTCCGATGACGTGAACGTTTCGTTTACCGCAAAACGAAACCTATGAAGTGTGCCGGATTCAACAACAAAGCCGTCGGGGCAATGGCAAGCCGAAACGGTCACACTTTACAAAGCTAGATGCAGACAACGCTCGCTGAAATATTATATATTATATATCAAATTGTTCTAAATTATAATGATAATAAATCATTTGAAGTTAGGATTTTTTTTTTCCAACTGAGGTAGGTAAAAAAATGTACGGAAAAAGGTACCGTTGGGTCAGTATCGATTCAAATGTGAAAGGTACCCAACCCTAATACATATTGTGGCAGATATCACCCCCCCTCTCATGGATATGTGAAGGATATTACTGCCACGAAAGGAGGGGAAACAATTAGGTAGCTGATTAGTACTGATAGAACACACCTGTGCATCATCAGTTCACCCACATCCCACACGCACACACCCCAGACACACACACACTACAAATACACTAGGATAGAGAGAGTTGAGTGGAGGTGAGGTTGGAGTTGTTGTATTGAGAGAGAGATTGAGATATTCTGAGTTTTGTGAGGTGAGAGGTAGTGAGAGGAGAGGTGAAGGCGAGATGGTGTTCATTGTGTACTGGACCCTGGACTGGCTGAGAAACCCCCTTGTGTACTGACCCTGGACCGGACGACTACTCTGAGTATTTAACAATCCCTTTTTTGTACGACGATTCTATTTGCCCATTGAACTATATTCTGCCTGTAATCAATAAATATTCTTATTGATTGATATTGCACTCGTGTGGGACATTTGAATTAGTTTGTTTTTGAACCGTGACGAGTCTGAACACCACCAGGCAGGCTCGTCACAATATACATCCCATGAACAGAAACAGTGTGACATTGTGACAGATGGTATCCAGGTTATAGGAGGTAAGAGGAGGTCTCACCCTCTGAGCGATCTCTCTCTCCACGATGCTGTCCTCCAGGGAGAACATCTCCGACACCGGCCTCTCCTTCACCGGCTCCTTCCTGACCCGCTCCTTCACACTAGTCAGGTCCGGCTCTGAGATGGACGGGCCCAGACCAGACCCGTTGATGCAGCCCGCCTGGTCCCCTCGAGTCAGTGTCCCACCACCCCCACCTCCAGGCCCACCACCACCACCACCCTGGCTCTGACCTGCCTTGAGCGCCCCCCGTGCCTGGGCATGGGCTGAGTCCATGGGTCCCTGGTTGTTCTGTGGTCCTTGACTGTGGCTGTGAGGATGAGCCTGGCTGTGGTTGTGGGTCTGCGCGTGTGTACGGAGGGGGCCGTTGCTGGAGGAGGGTCTAGGGGGACCGGGGTACTCGGGCGGGGGCTTGTTGGGCAGCTTGGCGAGGGCGGCCTGGAGCTGGGCGCTGATGCCGACGTCCTCGTTGAGACCCGGGATCTGAACGTCCAGCTCGGGACTCTCTTCCTCCTCCTCGTCCTCCTCCTCGCTCTCACTGCTGTGGATGACCATGGTGGCGTTGGAGAGGGTCTTCTGGTGCTGGTAGGCCACCGGCCCGGCCTGCGACCCGACGCTCTCGGGGACGTTCTGGGCGGGCATCTGCACGGGCGGCTCTTTGGGCTGCTGCGGTGGAGCCTGAGCCTGAGGTGGAGCCTGAGGCTGGGGGGTCTGGTGTTGTGGCTGGGAGGGGAGGGGCTGGGGGGGTTGGGGGACAGGCTGGGGCACCACCTGCTCACGCAGAGTGTTCCTCCGGTGGAGGGGAGCGTTCATGCCCTTCAGCACCATGCCCTCCATGCCTCCGCCCCGCATGCTGCTGATCACCTCCATGCTGTGCCTCTTGCCCAGGCTGGAGCGCTGTTTGGCCGCCGCGGTCAGAGGCTCGCTGACCTCCTGCAGGGACTGGTGCACCACGGCCGAGCTGTCGGGCTGGAAGGTCTTCACCGACAGCTGCACCATGCGCGTGACCAGCTCCGGGCTGCTGCCCCCGATGCACAGGTGCCGGTGGCTGGCCAGGTCCGGCGTGCTGGTGGCCGGGCGGAAGGATCCGGAGGGGTACGGCGGGGGCGGCCGCGATATGTGGTTCCTCAGCATGTTGGCCGTGGCGGCGTAGCTCCCGGGACTGGCCCCCTGCTGCTTGGTGTTGGCCAGCTCGGGGGTGCTGACGGTGTGCGATATGGAGCTCCCGCCGACCCCTCCGCCACCTCCGTTACTGTAGGCCGACTGGCAGGGGCCCTGGCCCCCCGCTGGCGCCCCCTGGTGGGGCCCGTGAGACACTGGCTTACTGTAGCTGATCTGGAAGGAGCAGGTGGAATCACAAAGAATACCGACGTGAGAAGAAGACAAATAATAATGGCAGAAGAATAGCACAATTTGGTCCAAATGATTTACAGGATGTGCAAACACAACAGTATTTGTAGATGCCCATTGTCACTAATTGTCCTTACAATTAAGAATGAATCGATGGTATATTATGTCTGATGACTTGAATGAATGAATGAATGAATGAATGAATGAATGAATGAATGAATGAATGAATGAATGAATGAATGAATGAATGAAGTTTATTTTTCGGTCTTGTTTACAGACAAATCAAACACACCTGTGTGGACTTAAAAAAATAAAAATAAAAAATGGATGACCTGGATTCCTAGCAGGTGCTAGGGCTGTACCGAATAGTTCGAAGCTTCATTCATAACGTTGACATTCAAATTCTAAATCAACATTCGAACGCTGAATTAAAAAGAAATATATATATTTATATATTTTTGTATGTGTCTATTCATTCTGTTTAAACCAATGGGGTTTTTCTTCACAGTTGCAGATAAAGATTAGGCTACACTAATATTATCGTATTATACTATTATAGTATATGACTCGTCATAAACATTTTAATAAAACATTTATCATAAATGATGTAGCCTATCTGCATCCGATTGGCGCTCCATCAAGACGTCACCATCACTTTTGTACCGACCGTGCCCTTATTGGGTTATTTATGTTGACCAAACTGACAAGTTATATTCATTAAAGAAAGTTGATTTAATAAAGAAAAAAGACTAATTTAATCAGATGAATAACTTTATTCAAATTGAGGAATTATTTTTGTATGATGTCATAAAATATGACGACAGACATTCGAAGCTTCATTCGAACACTTCAATAGAAGCTTCGAATATAAAAAGATTATGACATTCGGTACAGCCCTAGCAACTGCGTACATGAAATTGACAAATTTGAGACAAACGCATGACCTAGAAGTGCCTCATTGTTTACAATAATAATAATAATAATAATAATAATAATAATAATAATAATAATAATAATAATAATAAATTGGATTTAAAGAGATAAGCTCCTTTCTCGGACTCAAGGACACTTTACAAAGAGAGAGAAGCTATATAAAAGAAAGGGTACACATATGAATATATATCTATAGTAACAACAGGAGAAATAAAACAAGTAGCTTATAAGAAAAGAGTCACACATCATCACAGATGGAGGTTGACATCATGTAAGCAAGAGGTGAATTTTCTCTCCTCTGCCGTATATACGAGTGCATATATGTATGTATATATAATATTACTTTTTGTAATTATTTTTAAATGTATTATGTCTGTGAGGGCGGCTGATTGGCGCAGTGGGCAAGGCGCTCGCCTCTAACGCAGGAGACGCTGGGTTCGAGCCCAGCTCTCGGCATTTCTACCGGCTGGCCGGTCGTTCATACTAACACAATTGGCAAGTGTTAGAGGGTGGGAAAGCCGGTGGGTGGGGATTGGACGTTGTGGACAGCGACTCCTACAGGTCGGTTTGGTGACGCCGGTGCGGCGGAAGCAGGAAGTGGCGGGGGCAGCGTGAGCCTCCCACGCGTTACTCCTCGCCACTGAGAGTTCGAGCTGCTGCGGTGAAAAGATGCGACAGGCTGCCTCCTCGTGTACCGGAGGGGACACGTGATGCAAGGCTTCTGTCCTTACTACAACCGACCAGTGGGAGGCATAGTCTAGCAACGTTCAAGACAGGGGAGGGGAGAATTGGATGATACGAAATTGGGATGGGAGAAAAATAGAAAATGGGGAGAAAAAGTGGATCAAAACAAAAAAAAATATTTTTATATATATTTAAAAAATATAAAAATACAAATCGTTAAATTGTTTGATGGTACGTTAAAGGTTTGAAATGACTGTAAGATTTGTGCAAAAATATCAAAAAGAAAAGAGTCACCCATCCCCGTACCTGTGGCGCGTAGGGCCCCGGACTCTGCCCCAGCCCCCCGTGGTAGGGGCCCCTCTCCCTCATCTCCGGCTGGCTGTAGACCAGCGCCTCGGGCTGGCGGTAGGCGTAGGCGTTGCTGATGTTCAGGCTCCGCAGCGACTGGCTGTGCATGTCGTGGTGCGCGGGCAGCATGCTTCGACGCTTCTGCCGCATCACGGCGTCGTACTCCGGCGTGGGCCGGTAGGAGGGCGCGATGATGGCGGAGTGGCGGTGGCTGGGGATGTAGTCGGGGCGCATCAGCAGCTGCTCGCTGCCCGGGATGCTGAGGCTGGAGGAGATGGGGGAGGGCTGGGGCACGAAGGTCTGCGAGTGGTTCAGGGAGCTGAGGCTGGGGCTGCTGTACATGCTGCCGTTGGGGGCGCCGCCATTACGGAACCCTCCGAACCCCCCCCCGTCCACAGGGCAGCGGTCCAGGCTGGTCTCTGACTTGTAGTAGGGGTCGTCGTGGAAGATGCTGTCTGTGGAGAGGAGGGGGGGGGGGGGGGGTAGAGGGGGAGGGGGGAGAGAGAGAGAGGGGGGAGAGAGAGAGAGGGGGGGGGAGAGAGAGAGAGAGGTTAACTACAGACGGTTTATCCACTTTACAACTCGTGCCTCACATGCACACGTTCACACGCCGACGGCGGAGGCGACCATGCGAGGTGCCGACCTGCTCATCGAGACAGTTAGTGGGTTTAGTGTCGTCTTGCTCGAGGACACTTTGACACTCTGTCGAGAGAGGAGCCGGAATCAAACCAGCAGGAACCTTCAGAATCATCATGTAACCTTCATCAATGTCTGCAGCATTCCTTTTTTTTTTTTTTTTGTGACTGATCACACAAAAAGGCCCACACACAGACACACACAAAGACACATGAACTCAGGACACCCAAATGGAGTAGGATGATTGACACTCCAGAGTGATCTCACGCCCAACATCACCCACGCAGGCCAGCACACCCAACATCACCCACGCAGGCCAGCGCACCCAACATCACCCACGCAGGCCAGCACACCCAACATCACCCACGCAGGCCAGCGCACCCAACATCACCCACGCAGGCCAGCGCACCCAACATCACCCACGCAGGCCAGCACACCCAACATCACCCACGCAGGCCAGCACACCCAACATCACCCACGCAGGCCAGCACACCCAACATCACCCACGCAGGCCAGCACACCCAACATCACCCACGCAGGCCAGCACATCCAACATCACCCAGGCAGGCCAGCACACCCAACATCACCCACGCAGGCCAGCACATCCAACATCACCCACGCAGGCCAGCACACCCAACATCACCCACGCAGGCCAGCACATCCAACATCACCCACGCAGGCCAGCACACCCAACATCACCCACGCGGGCCAGCACACCCAACATCACCCACGCGGGCCAGCACACCCAACATCACCCACGCGGGCCAGCACACCCAACATCACCCACGCAGGCCAGCACGCCCAACATCACCCACGCGGGCCAGCACACCCAACATCACCCACGCGGGCCAGCACACCCAACATCACCCACGCGGGCCAGCACACCCAACATCACCCACGCAGGCCAGCACACCCAACATCACCCACGCAGGCCAGCACACCCAACATCACGGCCCCATCGCTCTCTGAGGTGACAGACCATCGTGACTGAAGCACTCTGGATTACAAGGCAGAGCAGAGTGAGAGAGAGACTGGATGAGAGAGTGAAGAAGCTGACAGATGACTCGTGAATGATGGGAAACGCACACAAATATAAACCCTGTTTTCAAAATGTTCCCGACTCATTATAACATGAACGGCCTCGACTGCAGAGTAGAGCTGTGGTTAGAAACAGTGACATGTAGAGGTCTGTGTGTGTGTTGTGTGTTGTGTGTTACCTTGAGAGGTCTGTGTGTGTGTTGTGTGTTGTGTGCTACCTTGAGAGGTCTGTGTGTGTGTTGTGTGTTGTGTGTTATCTTGAGAGGTCTGTGTGTGTGTTGTGTGTTGTGTGTTGTGTGTTACCTTGAGAGGTCTGTGTGTGTGTTGTGTGTTGTGTGCTACCTTGAGAGGTCTGTGTGTGTGTTGTGTGTTGTGTGTTATCTTGAGAGGTCTGTGTGTGTGTTGTGTGTTGTGTGTTATCTTGGGAGCTCTGTGTGTGTTGTGTGTTACCTTGAGAGCTCTGTGTGTGTTGTGTGTTACCTTGAGAGCTCTGTGTGTGTTGTGTTGTGTGTGTTGTGTGTTACCTTGAGAGCTCTGTGTGTGTTGTGTTGTGTGTGTTGTGTGTTACCTTGGGAGCTATGTGTGTGTTGTGTGTTGTGTGTGTTGTGTGTTACCTTGGGAGCTCTGTGTGTTGTGTGTGTTGTGTGTGTTGTGTGTTACCTTGAGAGCTCTGTGTGTTGTGTGTGTTGTGTGTTACCTTGAGAGCTCTGTGTGTTGTGTTGTGTGTTACCTTGGGAGCTCTGTGTGTTGTGTGTGTTGTGTGTGTTGTGTGTTACCTTGGGAGCTCTGTGTGTGTTGTGTGTGTTGTGTGTTACCTTGGGAGCTCTGTGTGTGTTGTGTGTTGTGTGTTGTGTGTTACCTTGAGAGCTCTGTGTGTGTTGTGTTGTGTGTGTTGTGTGTTACCTTGAGAGCTCTGTGTGTGTTGTGTTGTGTGTGTTGTGTGTTGTGTGTTACCTTGAGAGCTCTGTGTGTGTTGTGTTGTGTGTGTTGTGTGTTACCTTGGGAGCTCTGTGTGTGTTGTGTGTTGTGTGTTGTGTGTTACCTTGGGAGCTCTGTGTGTGTTGTGTGTTGTGTGTTACCTTGGGAGCTCTGTGTGTGTTGTGTGTTGTGTGTTACCTTGGGAGCTCTGTGTGTGTTGTGTGTTGTGTGTTACCTTGGGAGCTCTGTGTGTGTTGTGTTGTATGTTACCTTGAGTCAAGTCAATAATGGTCTTGCCCGCAACGATGTGCAATACAGTGGTACAACATATAATAGAATGTTAGAATCCAATACAAAATGTTTTGTGCAATAACAGGTAACAGGTAACATGGTGGGACATCTCGGTATCTGTACATAGTTATTTACAGAGCATATAGGACATGCTAGGTAGCTTTGGTAGTGCAATACACTGTTACTGTTGCTAATACTGATTTAAAAGTGGCCTTTCCTTTTGGCAATAAGTGTGAGTGTGTGCGCATGAGTGTGTGCCCGCTCATGTTGAAGTGTTAAAGTGGCTGCTAGTGTGTGAGCGTGCACAGCGTGCGTGTCGTGTGTGTGCTCGTGTGTGCTTATGTGTGGATAGTTCAGTGTTCTGTGGTACTCAATGTCCATTGTTCAGGACTCTGATGGCCTGGGGGAAGAAGCTAAGCCTCTCTGTCCTAGTAGCTGGGGTTCGCAGGCGCTGGGGTTGAGAGCTCTGTGTGTGTGTTGTGTGTTACCTTGGGAGCTCTGTGTGTCCTGGTAATGCTCTCCGTACTGGGAATGCATGGTCTGGAAGTTACAGGACTGAGGCCGCGGCTAAAGAGAGAGACAGACAGTTGAAAAGCATATGATATATAGATTCAAGATTCAATAGTTTATTCATCACATACATACCAGGGCATACAGTGAAATGTGGTTGGCCATGCCCGCTACGATTGTGCAATAAAACAATAGTAATAGTAATAATAATAATAATAATAATAATAATAAATAATAATAATAATAATAATAATAATAATAATAATAATAATAATAATAATAATAATAATAATAATAATAATAATAATAATAATAATAATAATAATAATAATAATAATAATAATAATAATAACTACAATAGACATGGTAAATAGACATGTTAATAAATCGCTTAAAGGCACTGGATCCTATGTACACTCCTAACAATGTGCAGTTTTTCTTCTATGTCCCTATGCTATACTGTTACTAACTATACTATGTAACAATCACAACAACACACTGTATAGTACACCATATTGTATAGTACTTCATGATACAAATTGATGCTTTCCACCACGCTCTAATGCTTGGTTTATTAACCCTTTCACTACCACACTACCAAAGGGTTAACCCTTTCACTACCACACTACAGAAGGTTAACCCTTTCACTACCACACTACATAATGTTAACTCTTTCACTACCACACTACAGACGGTTAACCTTTCACTACCACACTACAGAAGGTTAACCTTTCACTACCATACTACAGAAGGTTAACTTTTCACTACCACACTACAGAAGGTTAACCTTTCACTACCACACTACAGAAGGTTAACCTTTCACTACCACACTACAGACGGTTAACCTTTCACTACCACACTACAGAAGGTTAACCTTTCACTACCATACTACAGAAGGTTAACTTTTCACTACCACACTACAGAAGGTTAACCTTTCACTACCACATTACAGAAGGTTAGCCTTTCACTACCACACTACAGAAGGTTAACCTTTCACTACCACACTACAGACGGTTAACCTTTCACTACCACACTACAGACGGTTAACCCTTTCACTGCCACACTACAGACGGTTAACCCTTTCACTACCACACTACAGACGGTTAACCCGTTCACTGCCACACTATAGAAGGTTAACTCTTTCACTACCACACTACAGACGGTTAACCCTTTCACTGCCACACTACAGAAGGTTAACTCTTTCACTACCACACTACAGACGGTTAACCTGTAGACGGTAGTGAAAGGGTTCAACTATGGGTCGGGGCCCAGATTGGATTCTGGCGGGTCTCCCTGCGTGGCAACAGCTGTGATGTGTTTCACTGAGCCTGGGATCCAACAAACAAGAAAAAACAATAATAATAATTTGGGTCCCTGACATGAAACCATGTCCTCGGGTCACAGCGGGGTCGACCACTAAGCCCTGTGGTCCTCCAGAGACAGTTCTGGGCTTCAGCCCACAGCGACTGAGGCGCCATTGTGCCACATTTAGCTGGGGACATTGTCTGGGCGGCAGGGAGAGGGAGGGAGGGGGAGGGGACAAACCACCGCCTTCATTGTCACACCGGAAGTCAGACCGAACAACAGCGCTTACGACTTTTGAAACAACACCCACCACACGACCCACAATGCAGCAGCCGTGGAGAATATAAAGGTCTCATCGCCGTAAAGAACCGCCCTGAGTGGGAGACCTCGACCGTGACCGCTCCTAGCTTCCACAGTGCGTGCAGATCAGTGACCTTTTCCCCTTTCTAAATGGGCATGATTGTATTTCCCGTTGCGGTGTTTGGCAGGCATGTAAAAAGTACCCAGAAATTATACTTAAGTGAAAGTATGGGTACCGTCTCAACATCTTACTCAAGTAAAAGTCAGAGTATCTGGCTAAAAACACACTTGAGTAAAAGTTAAAAAGTTTCTACTTTTAAATGTACTTAGTAAGTACTAAAAATTAAAAGTAAAAAAATAAAAAGAGCTTGTCACTCTGACTGTCTATTCTTCTGATAGCAGGTGTTTAATCAAAGATCCCCACTTTCTAGTCTTGCACAAGGACCAATCAGCATGGGTATGGGCGGGTTCATTTTCCATTGATGGGGATTTGATTGGCTGTTTTTAAATAAAGCGCGGCCGCAGGATTAATAACGTTAGCGTTAGTTTGGCCAGAGAAACAAATATACTAATTCAAGTAAAGACTTTGCACTTTGTAGGTCTGCATTTTAAATGTAAGGAGTAAAAAGGATGTTTTTTTTCTCTGAAATGTAATTGAGTAAAAGTACAAGTATACAAACCTAATAATACTCGAGTAAAGTACAAATCCCCAAAAACAGTACTTGAGTATTGTAACGAAGTACAATTACTCAAGTACTTTACACCCCTGGTGTTTGGTAATAATACAATAATTGACAGGAGGAAAACCTGGTGCCCAAGCTGTTCCCTGGCAACGCAATTCCACTGAAAAATGTATATAATAATAATAATAATAATAATAATAATAATAATAATAATAATAATAATAATAATAATAATAATAATAATAATAATAATAATAATTAATAATAATTAATAATAATTAATAATAATAATAATAATAATAATAATAATAATAATAATAATAATAATAATAATAATAATAATAATAATAATAATAATAATAATAATAATAATAATAATATAATAATAATAATAATAATAATAATAATAATAATAATAATAATAATAATAATAATAATAATAATAATAATAATAATAATAATAATAATACAACTTTATTTTTATAGCACCTTTCATACAGAAACTGCAGCTCAAAGTGCTTCACAACAGAAAAAAAACAGGCGTAAAATAAAGTGCAGACATATAAAATCACAGTTTTTCACATTAGGATCTAACATCCCAACAGGCCACCTTGTTTATGGTTTGATTCAGTTTTAAAAATAGACAATATATTATATATAAAGGAATCAAGGTTGCTTCAGTCTATCCAGCAAAAAAAAAATTATACCACGTCAAAGAAAGCCAGCGAGTGAATGTGATTGACAGTACCAGAGAGAGGCGGTGGGTCCAGGTGGGCCGTCTCCTGATTGGTGCAGGTGAGTGGGCGGGCCTGAGGGGGGGGGGGGGGGGAGGGAGAGACAGACATATTGAAATGCGGGTTACAGTCCTTACAAAGCTGACAAGTCAGGCTTCCCTGATCAATTCAAACCACTGCCAATCGTTTGACATACAGTACGCTAAGGAGACATTTGTGTATGAAATCTACTTCATGATGTACAGTAATGCAGGTATATTATGGGCTGTGTTTCCCAGTGGTTTGTGGCCCCTAAAACAGACGGACTCCTGTTCCCATCCCTCCCATGTGGTCCATTGTTCATCAAGAATAGAAAGAACGATGGACTTTGAAAAAATTACACATCCCGTTGTATGCTACTGGAGGAGGGCAGTCAAATTCCAATAATCATAATTTGACAATCAAAAGTGTAACAAAGATTATATATCAGGGTTCCCACAGACATTGCAACATTTTTTTCAAAGACTTTCACAAGTACTTTTCCAAGCACTATTTTTCATTTTAAAAGGGCATTTAAAGGGATACAATTCACCTTTAAATGCTGTTTTTTTTATAGGAAAAAAAATCTGATCCAATATTTATGGCTTAAAACCAATTTCCGACAATTAGTTACACTTTAGATTAAAACAAATATGTATTTCTTTTTTGTATCCACTTTTTCTCCTTATTTTTCTATTTTTCTCCCATCCCAATTTCGCCTCGCCAATACTCCCTTCAATTCTCCCCTCCCCTGTCTCGAACGTTGCTATAGACCAGTGGTTCCCAAACTGTGGTGCGCGCACCCCTTGTGGTGCGTGAGAGCCCTCTTGGGGGATGCGTGACATGAAAAGGCTAATGGCTGTGCTATGGTGTTATTTTACTAATAAATATAACTAATATACATTATTTCAAATGGGGATTTTCACTGTGTAAATCATGACATTTACTAAACTTTTAAATTAAAAATGTACGTTTTAATAATAATAATAAAAAAAATATATGTATCCAAAATGCACTTTACTTCCAGCCAAAATACCATAGGCGCGCGACTGGGACCGGTGGGAAACGTTACCGTCGGTAGTGTGATAGTAAACGGGTTAACCT
>NC_140179.1:14458535-14461035 GCF_963971535.1 Notolepis coatsorum | reverse complement strand
TCACTTTCCTTTAATTATGCATCACTCCATTCCCTCTCTCTTCCTCTCTCTCCCCCCCCTCTCTCTCTCTCTCTCTCTCTCCCCCCCCTCTCTCTCTCTCTCTCTCTCTCTCTCTCTCTCTCTCTCTTTCTCTCTGGGGACATCTTATAGACATTAATTCACCTCATCCTAACCATAACCATGACCATAACCATAAACAACACCATTATTACCAAACTACCAAGTTTTCATCACTTGCAGGGACATTTGATCCCCACAACGGTAGGAAAACAAGGTCACACACACACACACACACACACACACACACACACACACACACACACACACACACACACACACACACACACACACACACACACACACACACACACACACACACACACACACACACACACACACACACACACACACACACACACACACACACACACACACACACACACACACACACACACACACCCATCATATACATTTACATTTAGTCATTTAGCTGACGCTTTTATCCAAAGCAACTTACTGTACAAGTTCTGTACGACAAGTCATCAGGAAGGGCACAACTCTATCAGCTGAGTAACAATGTTCATCAAAGTGTTGAGTGCTACAGTGTAGGTTAGTATATTAGGACAAGTGCATGACAGTAAGGTTAGTTAGGGTTAGATTTTTAATTAAAAAAAATAATAATTTCATTTCAGATAATGGTTGAAGAAGTGCGTCTTTAGTCGACAGCGAAAGATTGGACGGGTTTCGGCTGTCCTAACTGTGGTGGGTAGTTTGTTCCACCATTGTGGGGCAAAGACTGAGAAAAAGCGGCTTCTCCTTGATGACCCTCCCGGAGCTCGGAGAGGAGTGGGTCTGAGGCGGCCAGAAGATGCAGAGCGTGCAGGGCTATTCAACTAAATTGTTCAGGGGGCCACATTGTCAGAAACCCAAGGGGCCAGGGGCCGGACTGCCACAGCGCCTCCCCGTGCTATGAATATATGTACACTTGACACAACACGCAACCACATTTTCACAACTTTTATTTAACTACATTGCAAAAGTAGTATACTTTTAAAAAAAAGTGCTTCATTTATGTGCCACATCTGCCAACATCTCCTGCAGAAAGTGCTTCATTTATGACTGTGCAACAACTGCAACATCTCCTCTTCAACATTTCAATATAAAAATAAAATAAAAAACAAACAAGTGCATGATGTGCATCTGAACATTCTAACATCAACACTTGAACAAAAAAACACATTTATAGTGCAGCTGAGCTTATGAAAAAGTGCTTCATGTCTGTGCAACAACAGCAAATCACAGCATCTTATTAGCACTTATTGTCCACTCTTAACTCTCAAACATCAGGGGGGTGGGGGGCAGACAGGCCTAGCCTACATACACACATCTAATGAGAGCGATTGCACTTCTTTGACTGGGCAATGGCAGAGAAAGAGGGTTCATAGGAAGTGAGGGCTACCCGCAAACAGTGATGCAAATGCTCATTTGTCAAGGAGGCACGTTGCTTGTTTTAATGGCATTCATGTGAGAGAAACTGGATTCACAGGTGTATGTTGAGCCAAACATTGTTAGCACAGATATTGCCAGCGTTTTTATTTTGGGGAATGTCTTGACATGAATACACTTTATCCAAAATGTTGTGGTGGATTCATTCTCAAGTGCCTGCTTCAGAGCAGATGATGCTTGCATGTCAATTATTTCAAGTTGCAGGAGACCTTCATCAATGTGAAGTGATGCAAGGAACTCTTGTCCTTTTGTGGAAATAGCAGCTACATTGGCAAATGGGTTGCTCACAAAATGCATCAATTCTCTGGACATGTCAAATTCATCAAATCGACTTGCAAAGTTTTCCCTCAATTTATCAATGAAATCTATCATTAATTGAGTGACTTTTGGCTCAATTGTGCGTGTTAACGTTGACATGAAAAGAAAAAAGTTAAAAAAAAAAGAAAAAAAAATATACATTTTTTTTTTTTTTTATTATCATGTAATCTTTGGCGGGCCGGTCAGAATCATCCCGCGGGCCGGATCTGGCCCGCGGGCCGCCAGTTGAATAGCCCTGGCGTAGGGGCCTTGAGGGTGTGTGTGTTGCCTGGGTTGAGGCACGGTGTCAGGAGTGTAGACTCACCACGGGGAAGAGAACGTACTCGCGGAGGAAGTCCTGCGAAGGGAACTGTGTGAAGTCTCCAAAGTCAGCTGTGAGAGAACACACACACACACACACACACATACAGGCGTTAAAATAAAGATTTCATTCTACGTTCTACACGTTTCTTTGACTTGAGTAGTTGATGTTGCGGTTTAGTTGTTCTAGTTATTTAGCTGACGCTATGGTATTGTTTGTCTAATAGTGCCAAACTCAAGTGCTTCACTCGGAGTGAATAACAGGCAGAGAGAGAGACGATAAGAAGAATTAGACAAGTTTTTTTTTTATTCAGTTTAAAAACTACTTTTTCAAACAGGCTGATCTCATGAGTTTACGGCTTTGCATCTCAACCAG